>NW_020229441.1:0-125602 GCF_003227725.1 Camponotus floridanus
ATGCGTAAAAATAACTTTATCAAAAAAATTGTAGGAAAATCTGAGCATGGCGGTTCAAAAACTATATTCTATGCTAACTGAAAAAGATAATTGCCAATATTTCTCTTAAAACAATTATTTTCAAAATTTTTTACAAATAATTCTTCTAATTGATGTATGTAAAAACAGAAATTATTGCTTGGCATGTATAAATTTCCGTATAAATTATTTCATCGCTAGAATAAGCTCGAAAAGAACAATATAGAGCAGTATCGTCTAAGACAGTCTTATTTTCATTTACATATACCATACATGCATTACATGAATGAATTTCTGTACATCTTTTAATTAAAAATCCACATACATATGTAAATGCATTTTTTTCTGGCAGATCCATGGAGTAATAATCATGACTTGGGATATTTAAAATTTTACATGGCAAAGGTGTAGTAAAATTTGGAGTATGATTAGCACAACTTGCTTTATTAATGAAAGTTAACATTTGGTCATTATCTTGAGCACAATTTTGATTTTCTGAGTGCTGTAAAAATTTCATACTAAGTAATTTTTTAAAGACACGTACAAATTGAATTGGAGTTGGATTCAAAGAATTACCACCTTGTTGTCTAATAGTACCAAAGAAATTTTCGACACAATCTTGATTAATTCTTCGTGTTTGAAGATAAGGAAAATTTAAATGTTTTAATGTATTCCATAATTTAATTATACTTGAAATTGTAATCTGCCAGCATTCAAAACATTTAATTTTACAGTTGCATGTGAACCGTTAGTATTAATAATATTTATATGCTTAAACAAATTTAACATTTCTTTTAGGAATCTAATTTGTTTTTCGCTACCCGTGAAAACTTTTCCATATTCTTTTGGATTATTTAATGCAGATGAATTTAATATATCAAATAATTTATCTAATTTTTCAATAAAATCTATTGTGCCAAGTGCTTCATTTGAAAGAAAACCATAAGACATTAGCGTGCACATTCCTGCAGCTACCCGATTACTAAATACTTGAACAGCATATTTAACTTTCATTCGTTGAAAGGAATTCGGTTCAAGATGACATTTAGTTAAATTAGGAGCCATTTTTATCCATTGTTTACAATCTTTGTTATAAAAATCAACTATATGACTCCATGAAGCAATTTTATTATTAAATTGAAAGTTATATTTTAATAAATTATTACGGGTAGCTTTTATTAAATGAGGAGTATCAAAAATATAAATTACTTCCTCCTCATTAACTAAAAAAGTTGAATTTTCTCTCGAAATTCCTAATTCACGGGATAACTGTATAAAATTAGATCCCATATCTGTTATTAACGCATGCACAACAGCACCACAATTTCGCAACTTAATAATAATATTAAATATAATATTTTTTAAAATGACACTTTGACATGATGTTTCTACAAAACAAAAACAAACGGGAAATTTCCAATTTCCAGCAATGCTTCGTGCCATTATGACTAAAGCACTTTTCGCAGGCTGATGTGATTTTTCAATACCTGTATCTTGAAATCCAATTATATCATCCTGCGATATATTATAAAATAAGTGAGCTTTCAAACTCATTTCATCAACGCACAATACACAATGTCTTTCCATTGATGATAATGATTGCATTATTATACTTAATACTTCAAAAATTTTATCATTTATTCCAGGTACTATATTCCAAGATTGTGTGAATAATTGAAGAGAACGAACAGAAGGCAAAGCGAAACTTTTCAGCAATTCTCTATAAGTACGCGGACTTGAAAAAAATAATGATAATGCAAATTGCTTGAAATCGGAATCATATCTCCTTCCACGTTTGTTTTTGGTCAAAGCATCGATCTGCGCAGACAATAATTGTACAAAATGTCCCGAAAATAGCTTACCACCTAATCGTAGAATATTGTTGGCATCGCTGGTTCCTTCGTTGATGTCTATATTTTCCGTTTGGCTCTTCTTCTGTTTTTCTTTTTTCAATCAAAGCCGTCGAACCATTTGCCGCAACTTGTTGTTCTGCTTCTTCAATTTTACAACTTGCATGCGTAGTTTTCTTTTGCGAGGACTATCATCCAATGATTTTTTCTTCCCCATATGCATGATGTTAGATGTGCTTCTGCAAAATACACAAATGTATTTATATGTAATGTAAATTAGACATTGAAGAAAAAAAATTTGGCAAAAAATCCTTTAATATATATATATATATATATATATATATGTTTGTAAATTGACGTTTTAGAGGACATTTTCTATGAAGAAACACAGTTTTTGAGGATATTTGTATTTATTGAGGACTGTCCTCGTTTATGTATCTGTACATTGATGTTTTCGAGGACTGTCCTCGTTGATAATTAAACCATACATTGTTACTTTCGAGGACCTCAGGTCAAAATGACCTCAATAGCATATTAGTAGCACCTAAACATGTACATTGAGGACAATCCTCATTAACTTGAAATAGAAATTGAATGCCTATCAATGTATATATTGTATAAAATATTATTAATATCAATGATAATTAATATCAAAATAAATGAAATTTTATGTGATTCCATTTTAATTTATCTTATATCTATATGTAGCTTTAGGACGGCTATTTGCTTCTTGTGCGATAGAAAAAGAAAGCACAGATGCCGTTTAATGTACTCTCTGTCTTAAATTGCCAATTTCCGGCTTTACCCCCTCTGAGAGAATGTTTGGTTCAACAACATATAAACAGTCTCTTTAAAAAGTGAAACAAGAGGTTGGTAATTTGAAACAAAGTGAGAGAGTTGTTTTGCATCTAGACATAGTAGTATTAGACCGAACGTGTCCCAACCGTAACAAATACATGGACGGAGCATAAAGAATCCTTTTAGACGCGGAGAGCGAAGACTTAAAGGAAAGGGTCTATCGTCGCGGCCACCTTAGATACCTCAGATTTAGCGTCTATTTTCACACGGACGTGAAATAAGATGATTCCGTGAAATTATCCGTTGCCATTTCGAATATATTTATTGCATAAAAAAGAATAACGTCATTAATAATAACTAAAATATTAGATTGTTGACTGAAGCTTGTAAAAGCTGAAAAACAATATCAATAGACATTAAAATATATTATATTCCGTGAAATTATCCATTGCCGCCATCTTACATGTCTTATATCCGTTGTAGCAAATATTTCATTTTCCTCATTCTTTAGGCTTCAACCCTGCAGCAATACACTTGGATATATATTTCTTACGTCCATAGCATGTCCTTTTATAAGCACTGAAACTTAGATAGAAAAGGACGGACAATAGATGCCGTTTACCTTTTCCTCTCTATGAGGACAGAGTGGTGGTAAGAAAGAGAGGCGATCAGCTTTCCTCTCACTTTTTCTTTCCACACTCTTTCCTCGTTAGGAAGAGAAGGATAAATGATATCTACTTTCCGTCCTTTTCTATCTGAGCTTCAGGTCTGGTTTAGTCTAATATTATTACGTCTATAACGTCTACTGCTTTTTCATTCTAGCTTAGAATGTATATTTGCTAAGCGCTTCCAATATTTACAACGAAAAGAAAGTTAGGTACAGATAGCATATAGTAGTTCTTGATGTCATATAAGTCAAGAGTGAGAAAGAAGTAGACGCAAATGAACTATCTCTCTCAGTCTCAAACTGCCAAGATGTGGCCTCACGCGCTGCTATTGTAAAAATATGGGAATGCTTGGTCTATGTATATATGTTGTTGGCTTGTTCTAATTATATTTATGACATTCGTAGTTATGTATTCAACTTCGATTTTAAGTCAATAAGAACCGTTCTCATTGATTGGATGCGTTTCACTTAATGCTTGCAGCGGGTTCTTATTGCTTGCGAACATCATTTATCAATATTTAACTTTCAATCAACAACAAGGATGATGTTGCGAGCATTGGGAACGTGCCCTAATTATGCCTTTAAGATTGCTCTACATTAATTGCAAACATCTAATGTAGTAATACTGTTTATGTGCGGAATTAATTGATGTTTTTGAGGACCGTGTCTTTGTTGATAATTATAATCATATATTGTTACTTTTGAGGACGCCAAAATCACCTCAATAACATATTTAGCAGAACATGTACACTGCCTGTCAATGATTCGTTCTGTTTTCTTAGTGAGAGGAAATAACATCTATCCTTTGTTAAGAGACCCTTTGTGCAGAGGATTCTTATGTACTAACAAAAGATAAATAATACCTGGCCTATTGCTTTGTCTCTCTAGAGAAACGAAATAAATCATTGATGGACAGTGTACATATTCCACTAAATATGCTATTGAGATCATTTTGACATTCTCAAAAATAAAGATGTATGATTATAATTATCAATGAGGATCTTTAGGAAGAAACGCGATAGTATAACACATTTTTCGTATATAAATTATAATATAAATATATAAATAAAAAAACAGTTTATTTCTAATTTTTATGTGCATATATGTATATTATGGGTTTACAGTAGATACATTATTAAAATTTTTTCGAAGATCTTTACAAAAATAAGCAATATGATATCACATTTATATTTAATGATGTATTTCTATAGTTTATTTTTTTAGCACACAAACTGCGTATAAATATAGAAAACCGCAAGATTTTACAAATAATGTGTTTTATTCAAACATTTAATGCATATATCTTTTTTACACAAGTTTCGATGCAACAATACATAGCAATTAACACTACCAATAAATGAAAGCTTGAATACAAAGAACTGTTAATTCTCAATAATTGCTCTTTAAAGCCTATCCAGATAAATATTCATAAATGCATAATGCATATGCATAAAGAAATAAATCAATAAAATTTTATCTATATAGAATGTCATATTATTTATATGGAATGTCATATTGATATTTTCTTATTATTAGACAAATTTGTTGATTTCTCTATGCATAAGCTTATGTGTTACGTAAGTTTGTCTGAATATGTCTTAATTCATGTAATAGCGCAAAAAATTAATTATGATATATTTTGTGTACAAATATTAAAACCATCGCATATGAAATTGCATAGCTTGTATAAACATAGCATTAAGATCGTATGGAGCAATGATCATCGAGTATTGTTATGTAAATCAATATGGCGACTTAATACTCGATGCTCATTGGTCCATACGGTCTTATGCTATGCATATGCAGCTATGCAATTTTGTGTGTGATGGGCTTTAGAAACTTGATGGCCTATAAGTATATGCATAAGAAAATGGATTATTCAATTTTCTCATGCTTATGGTTATGTGCTTATGCAAAAGTCTGTGCTCACTCATTTTAAAGTCAATATCATACTGTCATACCAATGTCATACCAGCAACGTACTCTTGCATGGCTTCTGTCGAGGAAACAACAAAAGCAGACTAATGATGTTTTAAATAAATATTTAAAAAAGATTTTATATATTGTCATATTGTCAGAGATGATATAAATTTTCCTTGAGTTTTTTTTATTACAGCTGACGATATGGGCTTAAATAAAACATTGGGTGCTTTCCCTTTAGTGACACAAGTCGACACAGGCATCATTCTGTCTTTTTTCAACATGTATGAAAAACAAAGATCGAATGATACTTGTGTCGACTTGTGTCGCTAAAAAGAAAATACCCAATGTTTTACTTAAACCCATATCGTCAGCTGTAATAAAAAAAACCCAAGGAAAATTTATATCATCTCTGACAATATAACAATATATAAAATCTTTTTTAAATATTTATCTAAAACACCATTAGTCTGTTTTCGTTGTTCCCTCCACAGAAGCCATGCAAGAGTACGTTGCTGGTATGACATAGGTATTTTAAAACGGGTGAGCACAGACTTTTGCATAAGCGCATAACCATAATGCGGGGTCTACAATGCGAGTCGTAGAATCGTAAGTCGTAAGAAATTGACCATTCCCAGTTGAAGTTTAAAATAATAATCAACTGTGATTGGTCAATTTCTTACGACTTACGACTCTACGACTCGCATTGTAGACCCCGCATAAGCATGAGAAAATTGATTGGTCCACTTTCTTTTGCATATACTTATAAACCAATCAATTTTTTTAGTTTTATGGTTATGCGCTCATGCAAAAGTCTGTGCTTCTCGCTTAAGCATAAGGGTCTATCCAGACAAACTTGCATAGACGCATAACCATATGCATAAGGAATTTGATTGGTCCAATTCTTTATTTTATTGCTTATAGTCCAATCAAATTCCTTATGTATACGCTTATGCATCTATGCAAGTTTGTCTGGATAGACCCTTATGGTTATGCGCTTATGCAAAAGTCTGTGCTCACCCGTTTTAAAGTACCAATGTCATACCAGCAACGTACTCTTGCATAGCTTCTGTGGAGGGAACAACAAAAACAGACACATTAATGCTGTTTTAGATAAATATTATTTAAAAAAGATTTTATATATTGTCATATTGTCAGAGATGATTAATAAATTTTCCTTGGGTTTTTTTTATTACAGCTGACGATATGGGCTTAAGTAAAACATTGGGTGCTTTCTCTTTAGCGACATAAGTCGACACAAGTATCATTCTATCTTTGTTCTTCATACATGTTGAAAAAAGACAGAATGATGCCTGTGTCGATTTGTGCTGCTAAAGGGAAAGCACTAATTGATATCTTTGATTATGACCACTCTTGCTCTAGAAGATTCAATGGATGAAAGCAATAACAGTAATGGCAAATGCAGCAACAATTGTAAATTTTTATGTATTTTATATGTAAAAATTTATTTTATTATACACATAAAATCTTTTTGTGTAACATTTCTATATAATCTCTCTACTTATTTCCTGTTGATGTATTTATATTTTTAATTTGTATTTCTGTACTTAATAAATATTTAATGTATGTGTTGCAACATTATAAATAAAGATATCTTTAAAAAATTTCAAATACGGATAAACATATACATTAATTGTACCTATGTTTGATAGAATAGTGGTTATATCTGCAACATTATTCTTGTTCTTCCTATTCTCTTTATCTAAAACAAAAAATTACAAATTCTACAAATTAATGAATATATATAATTTGCCTTATAGTAAATATTATGTTTGTATTAGATTTGCATGTTAACAATGCTTTTAGTTAATCTAATCTGTACAACATATGATTTGACATGATACGATGACACATTGAATCTTACCTATATTCGATGACGCAACAGAAATATTTTCAATATTGTTTTATTTGTTTTAACATTATCTTTATGTAAAACAATTATAAATTTTAATTCAATTTAAGAATGCACTTTTATAAATTTGCATAGCATCTTATGTCACAAATTACACATGTAACCTCTCTACGTAACTTCTGTATGTAAATATTTCTGTGTAATCTTTCTATTTATTTTGTATTCATACATTTACATTTTTCTAATTTGTATTTTTGTATTTAATAAGGATTTAATGTATAACTTAATGAAGCAAAGTTTTTTTAGTATAAAGGTTAGGTGTTGCTATACATTTGTTGCAAATCTTCCACATATTTACTAATTATTATTTTTTTCCAATACTTGATTGCATGCGTTCCACTTAACGCCTACAATATACTAGCGAACATTTATCTGTATTTAATTTTCGATCAATAATAAGAATGAAATGATTTTGCGATAATTAGATAGAATATGTCTATTATATATATTGCATTCTTTTCATTTTAAGTGAAAAGTGTATAAAGTGCAAATAAATCGAAGAGATTTTATGAGAATTGAACATAACATATTTTTGAAAATATAGAGGAAAATTTTTTTCTACGTACCTCTTATGATATTCTGCAAATGTATTTTTGGAATTCCTTTTTCCAAATTATTTTTAAGTATATTTAGATAGTTTACATTTGCTGTGTAATATAGAAAAGAATACATGTAGTAACAAAAAATATGGTAGTATACTGTTTTCCACATATAAATTATAATACAAGCTATTAATAAGACCTACAGTACATATTTATATTTATGTGTATGTACATGTTATAAATGTATAGTAATAAATACATTATCTAATTTTTACAAAGATTTTTGTGAAAAAAAATGACTTACGATGACGCACTATAACTTTTATTTGATGATGTATTCCCGTAGTTTTTTTTTTCTTAGCACATAAATTTCGTATAAATAAAGGAAGCCGTGAATTTTTACAAACATAATGCGTTTCATCAGAAAACTTAACTAATGCATACATATTTTCTATAAGTTATAACACAATGCATAACAATAAAATAATTAATACTGCCAGAAAATGAAAGTTGAAGACAAAAGACGGAAGCAAGGTTTAAGGCATAGTACACAGTTTGACATAGCTATGTCAAACTGTGTACTATGCCTTAAACCTTGCTTCCGTCTTTTGTAACATACATAAGAGCGTTCGGACCAATGAACATCAAGCATGAAATCATACTCGGTGCGCATTGATCTAGATGGTCTTATCCTTGGTCCACAATCTTTCTTTAAGTGATGAAGTCGTAAGAAATTAACCAATCGCAGTTGAATGTGAGAAGAATAAGTATGATTGGTTAGTTTCTTATCACTCCGTCACTTAAAGCAAGGTTATGAAACAAGCATTATGCTACGTATATGCAGTCAATTTGTGTGTGATCCTTTATTCTCAATGCCGAAAGATTTATTCATAATAATCTCCTTTTAAGACCTATCCAAACAAATTTTCATAGATGTACAATGCATGTATAAAGAAATGAACCAATCATACACAAATTTTATCTAATGAATTTTATCTAATGAATGTCGTATTTGGCTAATATTATATTTGTCGTACGACAAATTTTTTAAATGTATTGATTGGCTGCAGAATAAAAAGTTTTTTAAAAATTTAAAAAATTATTATCCCGGAGCCAATCATATATATGCTTAAAAAATTTGTCGTACGACAAATGTAATACCAGCCTTTTTTTGCTATTAAACAAATTGGTTGATTTTTCTATGCATAAGCTTATACATCTAAATTTGTCTGAATAGATTTTTATTCACCCAATAGCGTGAAAAATTCGTCATGGCATATCTTGTATACACAGATCAATGAACTTTATATTATACTGGAAAATCCAATACCGTGTTAAAAAAGCAAGCCAAAGGATGGAAGATAAGTACCATTTTTTCTCTGTCTAATTCTCCTATCTTTCTTCTATAGTACAATAGTAGGAAAAGGACACAAAAAGTATTT
The DNA here is from genome assembly GCF_003227725.1 of Camponotus floridanus. Lineage (NCBI taxonomy): Eukaryota > Metazoa > Arthropoda > Insecta > Hymenoptera > Formicidae > Camponotus > Camponotus floridanus. The sequence continues at coordinate 9,171 of NW_020229441.1, forward strand.
GTGACCCTGTCACTCAGTTCGTTTTTTTCCATTTGACTAAGAGTTTAGTCAATTCCAGTATAGTATAGAATTCACTGACATACATACAACAGGTATTAAAATTAAATTATGTTTAATCATGTCAAATCATTAATGTGGACTACGATCGGCAGAATGTTAGAAATGCGTCGAGCATTCGATTGACCAATCAAAAAAAATAAATAAAAATTATTCTGATTGGTTAATGCAGTGCTTCGAAGCATCCAATGGGTGCTTTCCCTTTAGCGACACAAGTCGACACAAGTGTTATTCTATCTTTGTTCTTTATACATGTTGAAAAAAGACAGAATGATGCCTGTGTCAACTTGTGTCGCTAAAGGGAAAGTATCATATGTCTCCTATACATATAACCATACATCTTTACTTTTGAGGATATCAAAATAATCTCAATAGCATATTTAGTAGAACATGTACACTGTCCGTCAAGGATTCATTCCGTGTCTCTAGAGAGACAATAGGGCAGGTAATATTTATCTTTTGTTAATGCATAAGAATGTTCTGCATTAGTAAAGGATAGATATTACTTTCCCTCGCCAGGAAAACAAAACGAATCATTGACGCAATGTACATGTTCTGTTAAATATGCTATTGAGGTGATTTTGGCGCCTTCAAAAGTAACGATATATAATTATAATTATCAATAAGGACGGTCCTCAAAAACATCAATTAATCCCACACAAACAGTATTACTACGTTAGCTGCTTGCGATTAATGTAGAACGATCTTAATGCATATTTAGGACACGGTCCATTTAACATTTGCAATGCTCCCAACATCATCCTTGTTGTTAATTGAAAATTAAATAAAGATAAATGATGTTCGCGAGCATTGCAGGCGTTAAGTGGAACGCACCCATAGTCAATGGCTGCGTTCCGCAGAAAAAGCTACTTTGCAACTGTTGTAAAATTCGTGAATCTGATTGGTGTATGTTCTTAATTTTGGCTAAATCTAAGAGCATACACCAATCAGATTCACGAATTTTACAACAGTTGTAAAGCAGCTTTTTCTGCTTTAAAGAACGCCAATAAGGACGGTCTTCACTTGTGCTGCGTCTATATGTTCCTTTATTTATGGGTACGCTTGTCTAGAAATCTTTAACTATTAGATCGGACTACAGATCTATACTATATACTAGACCGCTAACTTGTGTCAAATATACAAAATTTATGTATAACATAAATACTCTCGTAACGTTGGTAGATAGTAGTCACGTTTTGATTGATTAATGTTATGTGCATAAATATGCAATCTGTCTATGAACTTACGTTGAATAAAAAATATCTTTAAATAATATATAATCTTTGTCTTTAATTAAAAAATTGCTATAACCTTTAAAAATAAAATATATATTTAAAAGGTATATGGTAATTAATCTCAAGAATTAAAATAGAAGAATATATATAAAAAATTAAAAAATATATACAGGGTGTCCCATTTTAATGTCCCATCCCAAATAACTTTTTTATTTTTAATTGTAGAAAAAAATGTTTCAGACAAAAGTTGTATTTTTTCGAGGGAGACATAAGATGATGCCACTAGTTTGACCTTGAAAAATTATCTGAAAGTTACGTAAAGATCACTTCCAACTTTTTAAATGGGACACCCTATGTACTTTTGCATATTCTTGTAGCTTGTCTCAAGAGCTTTCTAAAACACTATAATTAGATTATTTTTCATTCAGTACTTTTCGAGTTATAAGGCTTGAAATAATTTTTCAAATTTACATAAACTATAAAATATGTTGTAAACTATTCACCGTTCGATCATCTTATCTCAATACTTTTAGGCACAAAATAATGAGAGGAATCTATTGGTGTAAAAAAAATACAGTTATTTAAAAAAAAAGAATATGTAAATTGCAATTAACAGTTACATATCTTTTCTTAAAAATAAGAATGTATTTTTTTACATCAATGGATTCTTTTCATTATTTCGTGCCTAAAAGTATTAAGATCATTATACAATGAATATTTTACGAGATATTTTATAGTTTACGTAAAAGTGAGAAATTATTTCAAGCCTTATAACTCGGAAAGTACTTAGCAAAAAATAACTTAGTTATAGGGTTTTAGAAAGCCCTCGAGATAAGCTACAAGAATATGTAATAAAAAATAGTGGGTTCCGTTTAAAAAATTGAAAGTGACTTTCACGTGACCTTTAAACGACTTTTCAAGGTCAAACCAATGACACCATCTTATGGCCCTTTTTAAACCATACAACTTTTGTCTGAAACATTTCTTTCTAACTCTAAGTAATAACGAGATATTTGACTGACAAGAATAAAATGGGACACACTGTGTATAACATTTGTAAATATTTATATAATTTATATTTATTTTATTACAAAATTAAAAGTGTAAATAAAAGATAAATTTATTATTTACATTAGTTCAGCTGGCTACAGGTGTCCATCATATTAGTTTTCTACCAACGTTACGCATGTGCGACCGCCATATTACATGATTTTCGAGAATACATTTTACGTACATACAAAATCTCAATGGGAGTTGGCGATCGAGTTATAATATAGGTATCTGTGGATCGAACAAATCGTTAATTATTTGATTTCCGTCGTTTGAGATATAACCGGAGAGAAAAAAATATACATATATAGCTAATTTAACTAATTGATCTAACCAAAATCACAGACGCTAAAATGTATATATTAGTGTTTTCGAGCGATTGGGTTAGTAGTTCCGAGGTAGTTCATTAGACATCACTGATCAATCACAGCTATTCCTCAGAAGAATATTACTATTATATTCTTTCTTTTTTATTTTAAAAGCCGCTGTATATTCTCATAAAATAGTAACGTTTATATGTTTCTACTAATTTATAATAATTTTATTAAACAAAAGATATTACATATAATATTATGAATAATAATAAAAATTTGAATCGCATAATAAAGTAATACAAATATCAATCACTTTTAGTATCAGTAAAACATTCTGCCTAAAATTGCGCGTTTAGTGATACAATTCTATGTTCAATATAATCGTAAAAAGAAATTATGATATACAATAATAAATTGAAAAATTCTTAGAAATCATATAGAAATCGTGTAATAAGAGATAAAAAATAAATCATTAAATCTCAATGTAAACAAAATAATACTGTTAAGTGATAATAAATACTGTTATGTTGTATAAAAATTCATATGGTATTGTGTATAGCATGTGTATAGCAATTATAGATATTAATATATAAGAAAAACAGATCATTTATTAATGTCCTCAAAAGTATTATTATATATAAATTATTTGTATATACATTTGCGAAGTCCTCGAAAAAAAAATTTGTTGTACATTAGTGAAAAAATCAAGATTAAAAAAAACAGATTGTAATGTATACATGAGAAACCGATACTCTTTGCATGTATACAAAGAAATTATTAAATATTTCAGGGTCCTCAAAAACGTCAATTGACAAATATATATATATATATATATATATATATATATATATATATATGCATATACATGACTATATGAACAAAATGCATGTATACATATGCATATATATTTTATAATAAAATTCAATAAAATCAAATTAGAAATGCAATAAACAACTGCTACGATGAAAATTAACATATGTTAATACGCAAAAATAATCATTTATATATATATACATACTACATATGACTGTATGAACTGAATATGTACATACATATGCATATATATTTTATAATAAAATTCAATAAAATCAAAGTAGAAATGTAATAAAATAACCGCTACAATGAAAATTAACATATGTTGACACGCAAAAATAATCATCTATATATATATGCATACTATATGCGACTATATGAACTGAATATGTATATACATATGCCTATATATTTTATAGTAAAATTCGACAAAATAAACGTATAAATGCATATGTTAGCACACGAATATATATATATATATTACGAATTTTAACAAATAGTTAATAATATTAATAACCCCATGATTTTATACAATAATTATTGACTTTATCCGATAATTATTAAATATAACTCAGTAATTATGCATTATAAACCATCAAAATCAAAATTCACGTGCAACACGTGAATACGTATACCCCTATATATACAGGGTGACCCATTTTAACTTAGGCAGCCAAATAACTCGAAAAATAAGCACACTACGAAAAAATGGTTAGAATCAAAATTTCGTCATTTCGAGGGGGACGTACAATGACGTTAAAATCAGCCCCCCCACCCCTCCCCCTGGGCGGTGAGGGGGGGCAAGTTTGAAATCTTAAATGGAACCCCCTATTTTTCATTGCATATTTTTGTAGCTTATCTCGAGAGCTTTCCAAAACACTATAATTAAGTACCTTTTTATTAAGTACTTTTTGAGTTATAAGGCTTGAAATAATTTCTTAATTTTACATAAACCATAAAATATCTAGTAAACCATTCATTTTTCGATTATCTTACCTTCATACTTTTATGTACAAAATAATGAGAGGAATCAATTGGTGTAAAGAAAACACATAATTGCTTCGAACAAAAAAATGTAATTTGCAATTAACAATTCCATATTTTTTCTTAAAAACAACTGTATGTTTTCTTTACACCAATTGATTCCTTTCATTATTTTGTACATAAAAGTATGAAGGTAAGATAATCGAAAAATGAATGGTTTACTAGATATTTTATGGTTTATGTAAAATTAAGAAATTATTTCAAGCCTTATAACTCAAAAAGTACTTAATAAAAAGATACTTAATTATAGTGTTTTGGAAAGCTCTCGAGATAAGCTACAAGAATATGCAATGAAAAATAGGGGGTTCCATTTAAGATTTCAAACTTGCCCCCCCTCACCGCCCAGGGGGAGGGGTGGGGGGGCTGATTTTAACGTCATTGTACGTCCCCCTCGAAATGACGAAATTTTGATTCTAACCATTTTTTCGTAGTGTGCTTATTTTTCGAGTTATTTGGCTGCCTAAGTTAAAATGGGTCACCCTGTATATATATACAGGGTGAGGCATCTAAAACAGGCCACCTGAATAACTCCGTTGGTAAGCCGAATACAAAAAAATTGTTCAGACAAAAGTTGTATGGTTTCAAGGGGGACATATGATGGTGTCATTAGTTTAATCTTGAAGAGCCACCCGAAGGTCACGTGAAGGTCAGCTCCAACTTTTTAAATGGGACACCTTATATGCTTTTGCACATTCTTGTAGCTCATCCCAAGAGCTTTCCAAAACACTACAATTATGTTAGTTTTCATTAAATACTTTCCAAGTTATGAGGCTTGAAATCATTTTTTAATTTTACATAAACCGTAAAATATCTTGTAAAATATTCATTTTTCGATTATTTTACCTTAATACTTTTATGTACAAAATAATGAGAAGAATCAATTGGTGTAAAGAAAACACATAATTGCTTCGAACAAAAAAATGTAATTTGCAATTAACAATTACATTTTTTTGTTCGAAGCAATTATGTGTTTTCTTTACACCAATTGATTCTTCTCATTATTTTGTACATAAAAGTATTAAGGTAAAATAATCGAAAAATGAATATTTTACAAGATATTTTACGGTTTATGTAAAATTAAAAAATGATTTCAAGCCTCATAACTTGGAAAGTATTTAATGAAAACTAACATAATTGTAGTGTTTTGGAAAGCTCTTGAGATGAGCTACAAGAATATGCAAAAGCATATAAGGTGTCCCATTTAAAAAGTTGGAGCTGACCTTCACGTGACCTTCGGGTGGCTCTTCAAGATTAAACTAATGACACCATCATATGTCCCCCTTGAAACCATACAACTTTTGTCTGAACAATTTTTTTATATTCGGCTTACCAACGGAGTTATTCAGGTGGCCTGTTTTAGATGCCTCACCCTGTATATAGACATACATGCTAATATAAAAGTCTCCCAAATGAAATTTTTCAAGGAATAAAATATTATCAATATTGAAAGAGCTCTTGAATAAAAAACCACTGCAGAATGTGTGATGAATTCCTTGAGCATATCCGTCATAATAATTCTTAGAAGTAAGACAAGCCGTTTTCTCGTATGCTGTTCTGAGAACTGCAAGAATAAAAATTCTTTTAGCGATATAATAATTATTAATTTAAGCATTAACTAATTTTTCACTTATATACATACATTCATATGTATATATACTTATATATATATATATATATATATATATATATATATATCTATTATAAAATCTATTGTAATAATACTGGCCTAACGCATCAGAATTCATTAGAATATTATTCATAGACTTAAATTCGACATTGCAAAAAAATTCTAATTGTTAAGACCATTATTAAATAAATGAAAAATATATTGTAGAACGATGAATTTCAATAATTACTCCTACAATAATTATTAAATTTAAGTCGTATCATAGGAAATAAAAGGAAATTACGTATAATATGTCAGTTTAAGCCACATGAGTGAATTTTAAAGAATAATTCATTAAAAATATTACCATTACTAACATATTTTATAAAGCGAAAGTCAATAGAAAGAATACGATAAGCAATTCTTAGAGTGACATCCAGCATAGCTATTCTTAGAAAGGAGATAAGCCGTCTTCGTATCCGTTGTTTTAAGATCTGCAAAGAAAAATCTCTTATAGCAATCTAAACGCTAATTTTTTCTTTATTAACTATTGCTAACTTTAATCATATATATACATATATATTTATAAACCATTGTAAAATTATTGTAATAATAATGGTTTAATACGTCAGAATTTATCAAAATGTTACTTGGAATTTGTACAACCGTTATAACTCGAACTTAAAAGTTCGGAAAAACATAAAAATGATATTATAAAAATTCTGATTGTTAAAAACCATTATTAAAAAATCTTCTTGTAAAATAATTTAATAAGCCTAAGACTCAAGACCAGCGGTCCCCACCACAAGACTCTCACCCACCACGCCGAAACGCTCACAGCAGAGAGGGACAGCTCCAGCAGCTGACCCACCAATCACTAAAGAGGCCCGCCTCTTCTTACCACCGCTAAACGCCAGAGGAGGAGACCGAAGGCACCTCAGGCGTCGAATCTCAGTCCTTCGGGCCATTAGATCTCCAGCTCTTGAAGAGAAGAAACCTAGAAACTTACCGGACGTATTAGTATATTCGGAAAAATAACTTAGTCGCGATTTCGACTTTTTATTTCGAGACTTAGTCTCCATCTGTACTGAGAGAGTTGTACTATCACCAACACTTCAATAAAGTGTTTCCATCTTGCAACCTCCGACTCTTTGGCCATTTTCTGCGCTGCCTTGCCACTTCTTCAGGTTCTCACCGAGGTCGAGCAATCCGGAGAAGGAGCAGCGGTGCCTTCATCCACCAACGAATCTCGTCAGCCGGTAAGAAAATAATTGAATAATAATTATTTTTTAACTAACTTTGACAATAACCTTACATGTTAACTTGATTTATTCTCGATATATTGACAATTTTCCTTGAATCTTACCTGTCTATATACAGACTTTTAATTTTTCTGAGTTGAATAATTTAATTTTCAACCGATCCTCTGAGAACGCTTGTGGCGTATCCTAGAGCGTAGCGTCGTTCGAGTCAGTCACTCGATGTGCATTGGGTAGCAAATCCTACTCCTCTGCCGTTTTCACGGAGAGCTTCTATGGAAGAATTTCTCCGTGGACTCTGTGCCGCTGTGACGTGACGTCTTGCACATCGATACTAGACTCAGAATTTAAGACTCGCTCCTAAAGGACCTGTCGAAATAATAGATTTTAGGCACTGGCTTATAAGTTAATTATCGAAACACTCAATGAATTTTATACTTACCTGATATAAGCCAGCCGCTCTTATTCGTATGTCAGTCTGTATCCCTGTATCTCTTATCCCCTCGGTGTCTTCGAATATTCCTGAAGGTTCAAAACATAATAAATAAAATTATTATTTATTATACCTCAACAACCTTTACATCACTGGGCACTTCGGTCATTATATATGAATGATAGAGACATATTATCATCATCATCATTCATTATATTCTGGCAATATCAACCTCGAACCTTCCTGCTAACAATATTCTATTAATTGCTATTACTGACCTTAACTCTACGAATCAAATTGATACGAATACGTTTACCTCATATGACCATTCATCTTGACAGGTACCTTTCTACGCATCATCGTAAGTAAAACCCCCTTTTGTGATTAATTTAATTGCATTACACATACTAAATGGTCATATTCCATCGGTAGATGGTTAATCCCCGCCGAACTTCTTCCGTCGGACGCGAAATTCCCCTCCGCGCCGCGGATATACGCCGGCGTGCCCCACGGTCGGCGTCTAGGCCCCCGGTAGCCCGTCGATTGTTCGCCGACAAGAACAGCTTAACGAACAGAGTAGTGAGATACTCATGAGATACTCCGCACCGTTGAGTTTCGCTGTCCCCCGCGCACCCTCTCTTTATCGCCCTCCTCAGAACCCTCGAGCGAAGAACAATTACCAGAAACCAGGCCGCCATCGCCCAACTATTCCCCCGTCCAGGACTCATCTAACCCTAGCTATTCACCGGTCCGGATGCACGAAAATCTGCCGCCTATACCTGAAGAGCAAGGATCCATAGAGCAGAGATCTGGAACTGGGACAGCGCCACCCAATGAAGGTCAGGCCCAGAATCGTCCTGAACCCAATTTCTACCCGGACAGAGAACCAGAGGGCCTGGTTCTGCCGAGTAATATCCAACCCATTGGAGGATTAACTGACGAAGACTTTATTGAAATCTACATATTTACAACGAGACAATTTTTTCAATAATCTCCCCTGAAGGGAACAATATTACGACGTTGTACACACGAAATACTATAGAGGAAATATACTTATATACATTATATATACAGGGAGATCCCGAAAAACCTTCCGTCTTTAAAATGACGTATTCCTGATACTATTCTAAGACAATTTTTTCTTTACCAAAATTTGATTTGAAGCGTAGTTTTTGAATTATAAGCAAAAATAGTTAGTAAATCATGCGTCGGGTACAGGAGGCAGGCAGGGGCGGCCCGACGCGCCGCGAGCGCGGGCGCAGCTGACCGACAGGCGATTACCACTGCATGAGTCACTAACTATTTTATCTTATAACATAAAATTATGCTTGAAATAAAATTTTGGTAAAGAAGAAAATGTCTTAGAATTACATCAGGAATACGTGTTCCTTAAAATAATGTTAATTATTAAAAGTTATTCCGGATCGCCGACCGTCGAACGTTGTAATCAGCTGATTGCTACACGCGATGTGTGTATGGCGGAGTGTGTGCGTAAAAGAGAGAGAGAGAGAGAGAGAGAGAGAGAGAGAGAGAGAGAGAGAGAGAGAGATTGCTCACTCACCTTGTAGCAGCGTAGCGAATCTTTATGCTACGTATTGTTGTAACTGCTGCACGATTATCAGATCGCTGCACCGCTGATGTTAGAGATGCGCGACACATCGAAACTTTCTCACTTCGAAACACTTTTACACTCGATTAACACAGATTACGCGATAACGAGTTTATTATTCTGTTTATTACTCACTCGATTCACATCGTTTTATCGAGACTAAAAATTACTTTAAAAGAAACGCGAGAGAACACATGACTCGACGCGAAGCGACGGACCGCGGAGACTGCGCGACCACGAGGGTTATGTGTTGCCAGAAACGCGACACGCGACATCTAACAATAAACGACTTGCACGACTGACGCGTGATTGACGCGAGATAAGACGAACAATCGGCTAAAACTTTCTCATTGCGAATGCGGTAGAAAACATGAAACGTATAAAACATGAAACGTACTTAAAATAATTAATTATTTATTATAAATAATAACTATTTTTAATCATAATAAATAATTATTATTTTAAAAAGCATGTGTTATGCGTTATTACATTTTCGAAACTATTGCATTCACGATGCGAAGATTTCAGTCAATCGCAGGAATAATGTAATTAACAAATTACATTTGGGAAAATTTATTTTTATTCTGCTCACAATAAAATGTTCCAACGTGAAAATGTATTGGTCGCTCTGAAAAGAGCGGATTGATTAAAAAAAATTTTAGAGCAGATGCTCAAAATGCCCGCCATCCATCCTAACGCAAGCTCTCATGCGTTTTAATAAATTTCTTTCGACGTTTTCCATTATTTCTTCGTCGATATTCCAAATAGCGAATCGTAATCTTGTCTCTAGATCTTCGATATTTTCGGGAAGCGTTTTATAAATGATTTCCTTACAGTATCCCCATAAGAAAAAATCTAGAGGGTTGAGATCCGGAGATCTTGCGGGCCAACGTATCGGGCCGTATCGACCCATCCAGCGTCCAGGAAAATTCTCGTTCAAAAAATTTGTAACAATTCTGGCGTTGTGTGGCCCAGCACCGTCTTGTTGAAAGATAATATTATTTCTTTCAAATAATGGCACATCTTCCAGGAAATGTGGTAGATTTTCTGTTAAAAAATCGACGTAGGTTCTTCCAGTTAAAATGTCTGGAAGAATAACCGGACCAAGAATTTCAGTGCCCATTATTCCAGCCCATACATTAATCTTCCAACGAGTTTGAAAATTTCGTAATCGCGTGACTCTCGGATTTTCTTCGCTCCAAAAGTGCATATTATGCACATTAAAAATTCCTTCTTGTGTGAATAGCGATTCATCGCTGAATATCACACGAGAGGAATATCTTGGATCTTGATCGACGTTTCGCAAAAAATTTTCGCAAAACGTTCGTCTTGCAGGGTAATCTGCTGGTCGTAAATGCTGCACGCGTGTATAATGAAACGCGTGCAACTTTTCTTCTTTTAATATTCTTTGTACGGTTGTATACGATAAATCATGTTCTCGAGCGACTACCCGAATACTTGTTTCGGGATTATCCTCGAAAGTACGTAGAACTCTTTCTGTATTCCGTACATTTCTAACGCTGCGATTTCTCCCAGCGTCATGTTTGTTCGGCAGGACACTGCCAGTATCGTATAATCTTTGAGCTGCTCCAAGTATGACATGACCCGATGGATGTCTTCGGTTTGGATATAATTCGGCGTATCTTCTTGCAGCAGGATTCTGCTGCCCGTGACACTCGCCAAGTGCCATCAGCATGTCGTAGTATTCTTGATTTGTGTACGCTGCCATATCTTCTTCGCGCTTATTGATATCGCTTATTGAGATCGCTGATAATCGCAAGCTTATTGATTGCATTATCGATCGTGCGTTTAATTTATACGATCTTCGCTGGGGGTCTGCGCCCCTCCTCGCCTCCCGCGACCAATCGCGAATGTAGCGCACGCTTATTAGCGATTGGTCGCGGGAGGCGAGGAGGGACGCAGACCCCCAGCGAAGATCGTATAAATTAAACGCACGATCGATAATGCAATCAATAAGCTTGCGATTATCAGCGATCTCAATAAGCGATATCAATAAGCGCGAAGAAGATATGGCAGCGTACACAAATCAAGAATACTACGACATGCTGATGGCACTTGGCGAGTGTCACGGGCAGCAGAATCCTGCTGCAAGAAGATACGCCGAATTATATCCAAACCGAAGACATCCATCGGGTCATGTCATACTTGGAGCAGCTCAAAGATTATACGATACTGGCAGTGTCCTGCCGAACAAACATGACGCTGGGAGAAATCGCAGCGTTAGAAATGTACGGAATACAGAAAGAGTTCTACGTACTTTCGAGGATAATCCCGAAACAAGTATTCGGGTAGTCGCTCGAGAACATGATTTATCGTATACAACCGTACAAAGAATATTAAAAGAAGAAAAGTTGCACGCGTTTCATTATACACGCGTGCAGCATTTACGACCAGCAGATTACCCTGCAAGACGAACGTTTTGCGAAAATTTTTTGCGAAACGTCGATCAAGATCCAAGATATTCCTCTCGTGTGATATTCAGCGATGAATCGCTATTCACACAAGAAGGAATTTTTAATGTGCATAATATGCACTTTTGGAGCGAAGAAAATCCGAGAGTCACGCGATTACGAAATTTTCAAACTCGTTGGAAGATTAATGTATGGGCTGGAATAATGGGCACTGAAATTCTTGGTCCGGTTATTCTTCCAGACATTTTAACTGGAAGAACCTACGTCGATTTTTTAACAGAAAATCTACCACATTTCCTGGAAGATGTGCCATTATTTGAAAGAAATAATATTATCTTTCAACAAGACGGTGCTGGGCCACACAACGCCAGAATTGTTACAAATTTTTTGAACGAGAATTTTCCTGGACGCTGGATGGGTCGATACGGCCCGATACGTTGGCCCGCAAGATCTCCGGATCTCAACCCTCTAGATTTTTTCTTATGGGGATACTGTAAGGAAATCATTTATAAAACGCTTCCCGAAAATATCGAAGATCTAGAGACAAGATTACGATTCGCTATTTGGAATATCGACGAAGAAATAATGGAAAACGTCGAAAGAAATTTATTAAAACGCATGAGAGCTTGCGTTAGGATGGATGGCGGGCATTTTGAGCATCTGCTCTAAAATTTTTTTTAATCAATCCGCTCTTTTCAGAGCGACCAATACATTTTCACGTTGGAACATTTTATTGTGAGCAGAATAAAAATAAATTTTCCCAAATGTAATTTGTTAATTACATTATTCCTGCGATTGACTGAAATCTTCGCATCGTGAATGCAATAGTTTCGAAAATGTAATAACGCATAACACATGCTTTTTAAAATAATAATTATTTATTATGATTAAAAATAGTTATTATTTATAATAAATAATTAATTATTTTAAGTACGTTTCATGTTTTATACGTTTCATGTTTTCTACCGCATTCGCAATGAGAAAGTTTTAGCCGATTGTTCGTCTTATCTCGCGTCAATCACGCGTCAGTCGTGCAAGTCGTTTATTGTTAGATGTCGCGTGTCGCGTTTCTGGCAACACATAACCCTCGTGGTCGCGCAGTCTCCGCGGTCCGTCGCTTCGCGTCGAGTCATGTGTTCTCTCGCGTTTCTTTTAAAGTAATTTTTAGTCTCGATAAAACGATGTGAATCGAGTGAGTAATAAACAGAATAATAAACTCGTTATCGCGTAATCTGTGTTAATCGAGTGTAAAAGTGTTTCGAAGTGAGAAAGTTTCGATGTGTCGCGCATCTCTAACATCAGCGGTGCAGCGATCTGATAATCGTGCAGCAGTTACAACAATACGTAGCATAAAGATTCGCTACGCTGCTACAAGGTGAGTGAGCAATCTCTCTCTCTCTCTCTCTCTCTCTCTCTCTCTCTCTCTCTCTTTTACGCACACACTCCGCCATACACACATCGCGTGTAGCAATCAGCTGATTACAACGTTCGACGGTCGGCGATCCGGAATAACTTTTAATAATTAACATTATTTTAAGGAACACATATTCCTGATGTAATTCTAAGACATTTTCTTCTTTACCAAAATTTTATTTCAAGCATAATTTTATGTTATAAGATAAAATAGTTAGTGACTCATGCAGTAGTAATCGCCTGTCGGTCAGCTGCGCCCGCGCTCGCGGCGCGTCGGGCCGCCCCTGCCTGCCTCCTGTACCCGACGCATGATTTACTAACTATTTTTGCTTATAATTCAAAAACTACGCTTCAAATCAAATTTTGGTAAAGAAAAAATTGTCTTAGAATAGTATCAGGAATACGTCATTTTAAAGACGGAAGGTTTTTCAGGATCTCCCTGTATACACACACACCCACACACACACACACACACACACACACACACACACACACATATATATATATATATATATATATTGCGACGGTTTCTTTTCTACCCTAATCCGGGTTACAATCCCTTTTTCGCCGAACTTAGGGAGACCAAACACGCCGGCAAACACAAGGTGAATTTTTGCGCACTCGCGCTCTTAGGAACGGGGTGGAGATCGTTCGCGTGAGACCGTGGCGGAGCGAGATTCGTCTCTATCGTATAATGTTGGGCGCCAGATACGGTCTTTCACGTATCAGTTTTTCGCTAAACCTCCGTGATGCGAAAAACGTTCCCCGATCTCGCCACGGGCCGACTGGCTCGCCTAACGGTAGAGGGGCAGGATCCCGAGGGAATTAAATGACCTTTCGAAAGGAGCGATGGACGTCGCCGAAAGTGGCGAGAAATAAATAAAGCGTACACGTTTTGAAGATAACAAAAAAAGGATAATCGTGTATTGCAGAGATAGATTCGGAGAGTCAGTAAAATATTGTACAGACGTTAGCACGCACGATTCTAGAATCGCCGAAAATATAATCCAGTGAATAAGATTTCGCAATTACAGAGCATAGACTTAAATTCGCAAGAATCGGTAGTCACGGATAACCGGATCAATGGTGTGAGCTCTTACATCCACAACAAAAAAAAACGACCGGATCAAGTACGCGAGTTATTACCGCAATTACAAAGAAAACAGACTCTGAACCCTAAGAGATGAGTAGAATTTCAGGAAACAATATCAGATAGAGGAGACATAATTATAATCACTAAAAACAGAAGCGGGTGTAGGGTTACGAAACTTAAAATTAAATGCGCAAAACGCTATTATTAAACGAAAGCAGAATTAAATCTAGACAGCGTGATGATTACAATGAACGGGGAAAAGCGCACCGAACGCTACAGTTACGGAGAATGAAAAGAAGGGCGCGAGCGATTACGATTTCGGAGAACAGAATAAAGCGCGGGCTATCGCGAGTCAGGAGAATAGACAGAAATAGAATAGCGTACAATAGTCGAATACGGAAATAAACACGTACTTTAACACATGTAATTGCAGTGAACGGAGATAACGCCAAGATTATTTAATCGGTTATTAAACGGACGGCAATAGTGTCTGCCGAATTTATATATCGAAATTACAAGGCGTTCCCGCCGGTGCACCCCCGGCACGGCGGGTGTAGACAGCTTGCCCTCGACAGCTGAGTTTACGCGCGTCCGCGGACGGCGGACTTTGAAGGGCAAAACGGGACGCACGGAAAGAGATGGTCGAGAATCGAGGCCCCTTGTCGCCGTATAATTTACGGCCCGTAGTAACAATTTCCAAGGTACTTACCGGAGCCCGGCCCTCGGCGGGGGTGGCTACGTTCGCGTTCGCACACTTGGTCCGAATTTTGCAGTCGAGACGGGATACTTCCGCCGTAGGAGGGTGATCGACAGCACTCCCGGTCGATCGGAGTCGCGCACTCCGATCGGCGATAGCTATGAATTTAAAAGATAATTCCCGCGGACCCCAACGCGCGACACTCAAATCACGGAGAGGCGAGCGAATATATCGGGTGAGACCGATCGACGGTTCTTTGTCGCCCCCTTGACTGCGGCCGCTTCAAAACTCCTTACTCTATCGCTAATTCTTTTATTCCGAACACTAAACGCGACCGGCCAGAGGGGTCAACCCGCGAACCGTATCGGTGAGCGTACAATGTTTCGACAATTACTTCGCGAAGATAGCTGGGCGACCTCACCGCTGTTCTCCACGTGTCGTCTTCTTCCAATCGTCGCTTCACTGGCCGAGCGCTCGCACAATTCCCGAAGACAGAGATTAAATCTCGAAACTCGAAAAGCTAAAGCTGCAGATCTCTGGGAATCGCCGTATTTATTCCCCGATAACTGCCCCTTACCCCATCAAGAGGGGTGCTAGGCCCGTTCTCGCGCGCTCTGATTTTCGCGCGTGGCGCAAGGGCGCACCGCGCGCCCGCGGTCCTGCGCCTCCGCTGGTCCGCCGCTCCTTGGAGTTCCTCGGCGCCGGTTGTCTCTGAATTTTTTGTGCCTGCCGATTGTTGCTGCCTCCACCGTTGGCCGGTGGAGGATGGCGAGGTTCCCGGATCTTTTTGCAGAGATTATGACCTCTTACGGGGTGCCATTGGCGCCCGTGATAGTCGGCCGGCCCTGTGATGCTGGGCCCGTGGACCGAAGTTGCTCGATTTTGGTCGAATATCGCCGACCCTTGTTTTCCCGTTGGCTGTGTTTTGGTCCATGATGATTCGGCGATGTTGCTACTTTCACCAGCTTCTGTTGATCTTCTTTATTGCCAGCGATGATTTATTATTCTCGAACAATAATTTAGACAAATAGGATTACTAACTACGAAAAACGGTTGATTACAAACGCTCTCGCCTCTCTGTAAACACGGCGGGGCTCTCGATATCTCGACCGGCGCGGTCGCTCGGCCCACGACACGCGATCTTTTTGAGGGGATGGACGTCCGTCGTGACGGCAACGTCACATCCCCCCACACCAAGAGTGAGCCCACCGGTTTCAGTCACCCAGCCATCCACCCGGTCCGCGAGTCGGTCCCACTGGCGCGGGGTTATCTGGGTGGCCTAGCCTTCCAGAGGGCGAGTCAGCGTGAACACAACATAAATAAACACAACTAACACAACATCGCGAAACAGGGAATCAGATATGCTCGCCCGTTGTCGTCACTTCGCCTTGCCGCGGTTCGTGGGTGGCGTCCACCGTTCTTTAGTTGATTCCCGCGCGCTCGCGAAGGACACTCAAGACACTACACATGGAAAGGGGAGCGAAATAACTGATTAAAAATTCGATTTTCTCTTTTTATTCGGCGTCGGGCGACGGTGTCGTCACCGCTTCTGCGCACGCAAACGCCATACAAGAATAAAAAAAATAATCATCCGGGGGGGGGGGGCGGTCTCTTCCTGACGGCCGGCCACAAAAAAAATAAAAAAACTTGGGCCTCCCCTTTCGGGAGTCGACAACTGCCCTTAATAAGGGCGAGAGCGCTGCGAGCTCTTTTTGGACTTCCTGGGTGGTGGGGGTCCGGGGTGCCCTTTTCCCGGGATGTAAGGGCCTTGGGCCCTCCAAGCTCCTCCGCACTTCGAGCACGTTTTCACGGTGCAGCCCCCGCGCCCGCAGCGATAGCAGTACTCGCGAGCTATCGGCAAGGGGCAGTTCTTCACCCGGTGCTCGCGGCTGGCGCAGTTCCAACAACCGCGGGGTGGCCCTTTGACCGTGTCGCGGAACCCGGGTTTCCGGATCCAGGCCGGGTCGCGCTCCAGCGGGACGGGTTTGCCGGCGCCCCCCGAGGCCGTTGGCGGTTGGTTGCTCTGCAGCTCCCTATTTATGGCCTCGAGTTTCCGCGCGATCTCCTCTTGCAGGGTCCCCGTCTGCGTTGGTCGGTCGCGGGACTCGATCCGGAGGGTCTGCGTGGATGTATCCACGCCCTCGAACGCAGTCTGGGTGCTCGCGTCGCGGGACGGCAGGATCTCCCGCACTACGGCTCCCCGCGTGGTGACCCGCTCGTCGCGCACCCGTTCTAATTCGCTGCCTAGCGCCGACCAAAATCCGGGGCGAGCATCATTAATGGCCTCGAATAAGTCCTGGTTCTCTTCGAGGAACTCTTCCGACAGCATTTTTTTTCTTTTTTTTTTTTTTTCTTGTTCGATAGCCTACGGTAATGGAAGAGGAGCGTTATACGGTTTCAGGTCTTTTACGTGGACCTTACCCAGCGAACGATTCTGGTCGTCGACCAGTTCGTATACCACGGGTGACAGTACCCTCAAAATTGCGAACGGGCCGTGATACTTTGACGCTAACTTCGCCGCTATACCCTGTGCGGCGGACGACAGAACGTGTTGCCGTTTCAGTACGCGGTCTCCGACACGAAAACGCCTATCGCGCTTTCGTAAATTATAGTAACGGGCCTGTTTCTGGTGGGCCGCCTCGAGACTCTCGACCACCCAGTCCCGCAAACCCCGCATTCTCCCCATTCTTTCTCGCCAGCTTTCCGGTGAGGCTTCCTCTATTTCTGCTCCCGACTCTTGTTTACTCTTCTCGGTGTTCACCGGGCGCGGTTCCCGGCCGAAATTGAGAAAAGCGGGAGTAGCTTGCAACGATGTATGAAACGCCGTATTATACGCGAAGCGAAATTCTACTAGATGTCGATCCCAATCTCGATGGTTGTTCTCGATGTACGCCGTGATCATCGTTTTCAAAACCCGATTAACCCTTTCTACTGGATTAGCTTGCGGGTGGTACGGGGGTATGGTGGTATGCGTAATTCCGCGTTCCGCCGCGAACGTTTTCAATTCGCGATTCATGAATTCTGTACCGTTATCCGTCAATAATACCTTCGGCGCTCCCCATCGACTGACAACTAAATCTTCTAAAACCTCCCTAATTTTCTTTCCGTTTGCCTTCCGCAACGGACAACATTCGATCCATTTCGTAAATAGGTCCTGTATCACTAAAAGGTACGCGTACCCGTCCCTGCTCGGAGGGAGCGGGCCCATGATATCCGCGGCCACGACGGTCCATGGCGTCTCGACAACTCGCTGTCCCATTAATCCTGCGGGGACACCCTGCTCGACCTTGGTCCTTTGACACGTGTCGCATTGCCGGACATAATCGGCGACGTCGCGGAACATCCGCGGCCAGAAATATCGGATCGCTAATCGCCTATATGTCTTTTCTACGCCCAGATGACCCGCTTGCGCTGGATCGTGGGCCTCCCTAATCACTGCGGGACGCGACTCCCTCGGTATCGCTAACTTCCATCTATCTAAATCGTCAACAACCTGTGACACGACAGCGTTTGCTTTGCGATAGTACAACCTATCTTCCACGACTTTCCACTGCGGGTATCTCTGTGGGACAGTCCTAACTTCTCGTATTCGAGTTAGATACCAGTCATCCTGGGTGACCACGACAGCGCAACGTTCTTCTTCCGTCGCTTCATATATTCGCGACAGCGCATCAGGGACGTGATGAAGAGCCCCTTTTCGATGCTCGATCGAATAATCGTACTCTAAAAGTTCTAATGCCCAACGTGCCAGTCGACCTGTGGGGTTCTTCAAGTTATGTAACCAGCGCAAACTACTATGATCCGTTATCACCTTGAAATTATACCCTTCGAGATATGGCCTAAACTTTTTAATAGCCCATACGACAGCTAAGCACTCCTGTTCGGTGGTGGAGTAGCGCTTTTCGGCCTCCGACAGCGCTCGACTTGCAAATGCGATAACATGTTCTATTCCATCCGTCTCTTGGGCTAACACCGCGCCTAGTCCTACCGTACTCGCATCGGTTTGTAAGATGAAGGGCCGACTAAAATCTGGACACGACAGCGTAGGGGGGGAGGAGATACTTCCTTTTACTGCTTCGAAAGCAGTGACCTGCTCATCCCCCCATTCCCAAGCGGCGTTCTTTCTCAGCAATCGAGTGAGCGGCTCTAAGCGCGTCGCACACTGTGGAATGAATCGTCTGTACCATGATGCCATGCCGATAAAACGTCTCAGTTGTTTTATATTTCTAGGCGGCGGGTAATTGATGATCGATTGCGTCTTATCGGGGTCCACCCTGAGCCCCTCCCGTTGCACTAAAAAGCCTAAGTATTGCACTTGCGATCGGCAGAATTTACTTTTATCGGGGTTTATGGTCAGACCTGCCTGGTTTATCCGGTCAAATACCCGGCCCAACCACTCAAGGTGATCCTCGAATGTCCTGGTGACGACCACGATGTCGTCCAGGTACGCAAAGGCGTGCGGTTCCATTTCGGGGCCTATTAACCGATCTAGTAATCGCTGGAACGTAGCCGGCGCCCCAGTTAGACCATAAGGCATTCGCTTGAAATGGAAAAGACCCTTTCCCGGTACTGTAAACGCTGTCAGTTCTTTGCTCGATTCCTCTAATGGAATTTGAAAATAAGCTTGGCTGAGGTCAATAGTCGATATATATTGAGCAGCCCGTAATTTATCGAGGATCGCGTTCATATACGGCAGCGGGTACGCGTCTTTCTTCGATACGCTGTTTAGTTTTCTAAAATCTAAGCAAAATCGATAGCTACCGCTCGGCTTTTTAATCATCACGATAGGACTCGACCATTCGCTCGTGGACGGTTCTATTATATCGGTTTCTAACATTCTGTCTACCTCGGTATGTATGGCCTGCTGTATTCGCGGGGACACCGGATAATAACGCTGTTTAATAGGCGCGTGACCGGCGACGTCTATTCTATGCCTGGTCAACGAGGTAGCTCCCGGTTTCTCCGGATCCCCCCTTACGCGTGACTTTATAAATTGCGACAGCCTCTGTTCTTCATTTTGCGACAGCTCGCTAAGTCCGCAGCATGTCACTTGCTTGGCCTTCGACTGTCTCGTACGTTTCGATTTCCTCGTATTTACCGGTTGGTTCTGGCCCCCCTCCGGCAGCGTGTCCGGCTCCATGGGCGGGTCCGGCATATCCGGTCTCTCCGATGACTCGCGCAAATAACCGTTGGAGCTCTGCGGTCGCGCTTCGAACGGATACGCTATCCGGAGTTCTTCCTCGAATGCCCATTCCTTGCGTGAAAAATTTACCGTTATTTCGAACCTTGCGAGGAAATCGAGGCCCAAGATACACGTTGGCGACAGCGTGGGTAGGGTGCACGCGGTTAGCGTCAGCGTCCTCCCCTGAATGCCCACCGGTACCTCAATCTCTCCCTGAACCCGCGTCGTCTGTCCCGTTGCGGTGGTCACGCGGCGTCCTCGCACTGGTTGGACCGACAGCTTTCTATTTCGAATCAACTCTATTACTTCCGGTCCCAGGAAGGTCCGACTCGACCCCGAATCAACCAAGGCGGTTACCTCAAAATCCCATAATCTAACACGAAGATATAGTAAAGATGACGCGTCTCGACAGCCGAATGTACTATATGAAAATTCACGCGGCGATCTTTCGTTATCTTTATTAGGGGCCTTTACGGCTGATGGAGTCGGTGCCCCCTCTCTGTCCGACTCCCTTACGCGTTTCCCTGACAATCAGGGCAGTTGCGTAACGTGACCTCCGCCCTTCCGCACCGATAACAATGGAGGCGCGGAGCGGCCTCACAATTTCGCGAAAGATGGCCCGTGCCATCACAATTCCAGCACTTGGCGGTTGCCAAGCGCGGATTGACAGACGACCCTGTCGATCCTGTCGGGGCTTTCCCCTTTTTAGGCACCCCCTTGGATGTCGTTGCGCTGGCCTCGGGGCTCAGGGCGGCCAGGGATTCCGGCGCTTTATGTCGACCGGCGGTTCGCGGGGGTTTATATGCTAGGTCCGGGAATAACGATTTTTCCGGCAACGGCGGCGCACGATACCGTTGGGTGGACTGGTAACTGTCCTCCGCGCGGGTCGTCAGCATCTCGAGAGTATCGAGATCGACAGCTTCATCCCTACGAATAACTATTTGTAAGCGGGGTAACATATTCCGAAACGCATTGCTAACCTTCTCCCTTTCACTCCAGGGAGGCGATAGCTTATTGAAGAGGGCTCCCAGACACGTTAAATAATCGGCCACCGGTTCGTGTTCGCCCTGGGTGCGCCGTATTATCTCATCGCGAAGCGCGAACTGTAAGTCGGGATCCCCGAATCGGGTTTTCCACGCATTCTTTAATTGATTCCATGACGTGAAGGAATCTTTCTTGCCCCGATACCATGATAACGCGATGCCGGTTAACACGAACGGCAGACAGCGCAAGACGTCCTTGTCAGACATCGTCACTAATTCGCGGCCCTCTTCAATCCGCGTCAAGAAGGCCTCCGCATCTTCCCCGCGAGTTCCCGAGAATTTTAGATTCCATTTTCTCATCACGTCATACGCGGCTGCGGCTGAACTGTGTCCCGCGGATCGCGGGGCCTCGCATCGCATCCGCGATGGGATGTCCTCCCCCATTGCCCCGTGCCCTGTGGGCGTGGGGCTGTCCGGACGCGCGTCCGCTCCCAGCGGCAATTCCAAGTGCTCGTCACTTGACATGGTCTCAAACGGATGTGAGTCGTCCCGACCCGCGCGACTCCGCCGTACGTGACGCAGCAACCGGTCAGTCAACGAAAAATACCGGCCCTCCGTTGGAAGTCCTCTAACTCGTAATTCTCGAAGTAATTGTTCGTACGGTAACTCGAAAATCCACGCGTCCTCCGGACCGTTACTCGGCATGCGAAGGTTACTTCAAAAAAAAACAACACGAGGGAAGGAAACGTAAAAGAAAAAGAACTAGGCCCGATAGTTGCGTGGTAGAATAAATTCAATTTATCTCCACGTCGCCAATACGATCATAAATCTTGATAATAACAATAACGATCCCAGTGACTCGATATTTACTCTCTTCTTCCCGAATGTTGGTTAAATATATTTGTTCAAGCCAACAAGGCCTGTAGTTAATCCCCAAGACAGTCTATTCTTCCCCGAAAATAATCTTTTGATTATTTGTCAGAGCTTATTTGTCTGACCGACAGCAAAGCGTCAGGCTTATTCGGAAGCTATTGTTCGTCTTGTTCATCAACCCTGAATATTTGTTCGCACTACCGGCAAGAAATATCGCAATATAATACAGATCGTCGAGAGAGAGAGAAAAAAAAACTTAACGTCGAATGATTAATTAAATAATAATACGAGATACGGGACAATAATACCCACCGTAACGACAGCGAACAGATAGCAATAACGAAACCAACGGTTAAATTTACTGCAAACGAAAGAAAGAAAAAAAAACATATAAGAAAATCCGTCACATTAATATTTCCTCTATTCCTTAAGTCACTTGTCCCTCGCGAATTACGTATTTTTCGCCGTAACTCGCTTCAAGGGCCCCACGTTGGGCGCCAAATTTTGCGACGGTTTCTTTTCTACCCTAATCCGGGTTACAATCCCTTTTTCGCCGAACTTAGGGAGACCAAACACGCCGGCAAACACAAGGTGAATTTTTGCGCACTCGCGCTCTTAGGAACGGGGTGGAGATCGTTCGCGTGAGACCGTGGCGGAGCGAGATTCGTCTCTATCGTATAATGTTGGGCGCCAGATACGGTCTTTCACGTATCAGTTTTTCGCTAAACCTCCGTGATGCGAAAAACGTTCCCCGATCTCGCCACGGGCCGACTGGCTCGCCTAACGGTAGAGGGGCAGGATCCCGAGGGAATTAAATGACCTTTCGAAAGGAGCGATGGACGTCGCCGAAAGTGGCGAGAAATAAATAAAGCGTACACGTTTTGAAGATAACAAAAAAAAGGATAATCGTGTATTGCAGAGATAGATTCGGAGAGTCAGTAAAATATTGTACAGACGTTAGCACGCACGATTCTAGAATCGCCGAAAATATAATCCAGTGAATAAGATTTCGCAATTACAGAGCATAGACTTAAATTCGCAAGAATCGGTAGTCACGGATAACCGGATCAATGGTGTGAGCTCTTACATCCACAACAAAAAAAAACGACCGGATCAAGTACGCGAGTTATTACCGCAATTACAAAGAAAACAGACTCTGAACCCTAAGAGATGAGTAGAATTTCAGGAAACAATATCAGATAGAGGAGACATAATTATAATCACTAAAAACAGAAGCGGGTGTAGGGTTACGAAACTTAAAATTAAATGCGCAAAACGCTATTATTAAACGAAAGCAGAATTAAATCTAGACAGCGTGATGATTACAATGAACGGGGAAAAGCGCACCGAACGCTACAGTTACGGAGAACCGAAAGAAGTGCGCGAGCTCCTGCAATTACGGAGAATGAAAAGAAGGGCGCGAGCGATTACGATTTCGGAGAACAGAATAAAGCGCGGGCTATCGCGAGTCAGGAGAATAGACAGAAATAGAATAGCGTACAATAGTCGAATACGGAAATAAACACGTACTTTAACACATGTAATTGCAGTGAACGGAGATAACGCCAAGATTATTTAATCGGTTATTTAAACGGACGGCAATAGTGTCTGCCGAATTTATATATCGAAATTACAAGGCGTTCCCGCCGGTGCACCCCCGGCACGGCGGGTGTAGACAGCTTGCCCTCGACAGCTGAGTTTACGCGCGTCCGCGGACGGCGGACTTTGAAGGGCAAAACGGGACGCACGGAAAGAGATGGTCGAGAATCGAGGCCCCTTGTCGCCGTATAATTTACGGCCCGTAGTAACAATTTCCAAGGTACTTACCGGAGCCCGGCCCTCGGCGGGGGTGGCTACGTTCGCGTTCGCACACTTGGTCCGAATTTTGCAGTCGAGACGGGATACTTCCGCCGTAGGAGGGTGATCGACAGCACTCCCGGTCGATCGGAGTCGCGCACTCCGATCGGCGATAGCTATGAATTTAAAAGATAATTCCCGCGGACCCCAACGCGCGACACTCAAATCACGGAGAGGCGAGCGAATATATCGGGTGAGACCGATCGACGGTTCTTTGTCGCCCCCTTGACTGCGGCCGCTTCAAAACTCCTTACTCTATCGCTAATTCTTTTATTCCGAACACTAAACGCGACCGGCCAGAGGGGTCAACCCGCGAACCGTATCGGTGGGCGTACAATGTTTCGACAATTACTTCGCGAAGATAGCTGGGCGACCTCACCGCTGTTCTCCACGTGTCGTCTTCTTCCAATCGTCGCTTCACTGGCCGAGCGCTCGCACAATTCCCGAAGACAGAGATTAAATCTCGAAACTCGAAAAGCTAAAGCTGCAGATCTCTGGGAATCGCCGTATTTATTCCCCGATAACTGCCCCTTACCCCATCAAGAGGGGTGCTAGGCCCGTTCTCGCGCGCTCTGATTTTCGCGCGTGGCGCAAGGGCGCACCGCGCGCCCGCGGTCCTGCACCTCCGCTGGTCCGCCGCTCCTTGGAGTTCCTCGGCGCCGGTTGTCTCTGAATTTTTTGTGCCTGCCGATTGTTGCTGCCTCCACCGTTGGCCGGTGGAGGATGGCGAGGTTCCCGGATCTTTTTGCAGAGATTATGACCTCTTACGGGGTGCCATTGGCGCCCGTGATAGTCGGCCGGCCCTGTGATGCTGGGCCCGTGGACCGAAGTTGCTCGATTTTGGTCGAATATCGCCGACCCTTGTTTTCCCGTTGGCTGTGTTTTGGTCCATGATGATTCGGCGATGTTGCTACTTTCACCAGCTTCTGTTGATCTTCTTTATTGCGATGATTTATTATTCTCGAACAATAATTTAGACAAATAGGATTACTAACTACGAAAAACGGTTGATTACAAACGCTCTCGCCTCTCTGTAAACACGGCGGGGCTCTCGATATCTCGACCGGCGTGGTCGCTCGGCCCACGACACGCGATCTTTTTGAGGGGATGGACGTCCGTCGTGACGGCAACGTCACAATATATATCAATATTAGTTACATATACTCGCCAATAACCAATAAAAATAACAATATTTGGAAAGTTCAATGAAGAAATATAATAAAAGAAAGTAGCTCAAAAGGACAAATCGAGTCAGGTTCAATGCACCTAAAGTTTATTTCCCGTCATCAATCCTGCTCCTGAAAGAAGCGTGAAAGATTCTTAGTCTCTCGGCGTCCCAGGGTATAGCCGGCCTAGCAGGTTGTCCTGAAAAAGAAATAGAGAGAGAAGTTACGATAGTTACGATTGAGACGTAACAGATTAAAAGCATTCATTTCTAGTTTGTTCAGTAGTTCGCTTCATCGAATGCTATCTTGAAAAAAAGCGTTTAATTCACGTTAGTACGTCGCATAGGCATGCGTTATTCGGATTAAAAGCATTCATTTCTAGTTAGTTAGTAGTTCGCATCATCGCATGCTATCTTGAAAAAAAGCTTTTAATTCTAATTTGTACGTCGTATAGGCATGCGTCATTCGGATTGAAAGTATTCATTACTAGTTTGTTCAGTAGTTCGTATCATCGCATGCTATCTTGAAAAAAAGCGTTTAATTCACGTTAGTACGTCGTATAGGCGTGCGTTATTCGGAAAGAAAGCATTTATTTCTAGTTAGTTCAGTAGTTCGCATCATCGCATGCTATCTTGAAAAAAAGCGTTTAATTCACGTTTGTACGTCGTATAGGCGTGCGTTATTCGGATTAAAAGCATTCATTTCTAGTTAGTTCAGTAGTTCGCATTATCGCATACTATCTCGAAAAAAAGCGTTTAATTCGCGTTAGTACGTCGTATAGGCGTGCATTATTTGGATTAAAAGCATTCATTTCTAGTTAGTTCAGTAGTTTGCATCATCGCATGCTATCTTGAAAAAAAGCGTTTAATTCTAGTTTGTACGTCGTATAGGCGTACGCTATTCGGATTAAACGCATTCATTTCTAGTTTGTTCAGTAGTTCGCATCATCGCATGCTATATTGAAAAAAAGCGTTTAATTCTAATTTGTACGTCGTATAGGCGTGCGTTATTCGGACTGAAAGCATTCATTTCTAGCTAGTTAAGTAGTTCGCATCATCACATGATATCTCGAAAAAAATAAATTTTAATTAATCACATTGAAAATCAGAAAGCTATAATAAAGTAAAGAATTTCAAATATGAAATATATCTATATGTAATTATAAGTATCTCTCACTATTTGAACAATCGATTATAATAAAACAGATTTGACAATGATTCATTTTGTTAACCAAAAACAATATATAATATTAATATAATATTAACAAGTAAAAAGGGAAAAAATATATACTTACGTAGAATAGACTTAAGCTCCAGTTGAAATATCGTAGAATGTAAGATTAATTATCCTTTCGATGCGTATATGTAATCCGCATCCTTCAAATATTAATATAGAATGTTTTCCTCCTTATACATATATACTCGTATATATAATCCCATCTTCAAGAATCTGTAAAGAAAAATTAATTAATATAAGCTAAATGCAACAATTCCATGTCTTCCATTAGTAACGAGAAATATTCTTATAAGTAAAAATCGAAATTTTCAACGATTAATATCGACAGAATTGCCTTACAAAGCCCCTTTTTAAATAATTATTAACGATATAAGCTTAAGGACCTAACCATATAAAAGGAGACTCAAAGACTTGATTTACATTTAAATTTTAGGCAAGAATGCCCAACATGAATAATTAATAAAAATAAACTCTGCATGAAAATTAAATAAAATCATCTTTACAACAGTATTATTAATGTCTTGAAATCAGATTATCATAATTAAAAGTCGTTACAATATAATAAAGGATATACATATATATATATATATATATATATATATATATATGCAAGTAAATATATATATACTCATATAAAGCCACTTGGCAAAAATACGTACTCATTACATTATGAATAAATGACAGAAAATGAACATATAATACTGTCAAAATCTTAGAATCCATATATACGACACTTTTAATATTAAACTCTAATACCATAACTAACATATTTGTCAAGATAGCATTACATTTTAAATACGTATAAACGTCACCTCTCATATAAAATCCGAAATTTTGTGTTTAATATTTCTGTTATCACTTAGAAAAACCATAAGAATAAAATATTACTCAAATTATACTTTACTCAATATATATATATATACTATACATATATTCAATTATGATTAATTCTATTAACACACACATATATACAGGGTGTCCCATTTTAATGCCCCACCCCAAATAACTTTCTTATTTTTAATTTTAGAAAAAGATGTTTCAGACAAAAGTTGTATGGTTTCGAGGGGGACATAAGATGGTACCATTAATTTGATCTTGAAGAGTCACATGAAGGTTACGTGAAGATCATTTTCAATTTCTTAAATGGAACACCCTATATATTTTTGCATATTCTTGTAGCTTATCTCGAGAGCTTTCCAAAACACTATAAATAAACATTTTTTCATCAAGTACGTTTCGAGTAATGAGGCTTGAAATCATTTCTTAATTTTACATAAACCATAAAATATCTTGTAAAATATTCATTTTTTGATTATCTTACCTTAATACTTTTATGTACAAAATAATGAGAGAAATCCATTGGTGCAAAGAAAACATACAGTTGTTTTTAAGAAAAAAATATGTAATTTGCAATTAACAATTCCATATTTTTTCTTAAAAACAACTGTATGTTTTCTTTGCACCAATGGATTTCTCTCATTATTTTGTACATAAAAGTATTAAGGTAAGATAATCAAAAAATGAATATTTTACAAGATATTTTATGGTTTATGTAAAATTAAGAAATGATTTCAAGCCTCATTACTCGAAACGTACTTGATGAAAAAATGTTTATTTATAGTGTTTTGGAAAGCTCTCGAGATAAGCTACAAGAATATGCAAAAATATATAGGGTGTTCCATTTAAGAAATTGAAAATGATCTTCACGTAACCTTCATGTGACTCTTCAAGATCAAATTAATGGTACTATCTTATGTCCCCCTCGAAACCATACAACTTTTGTCTGAAACATCTTTTTCTAAAATTAAAAATAAGAAAGTTATTTGGGGTGGGGCATTAAAATGGGACACCCTGTATATAATGAAATAAAATCATTCTACTAATTGTACTAACCTAACCATTAAAAAGAACATACATATAGATACATAAAAACGGAACAACAAAATGAACCTGACTCTTATTATTAAAATTTAGAATAAATTAAATAAATTAAAATCTATATTTGTCTCTGCTGGGACTGTCTGTCGGATAAATAAAAGTCCTCTAACCATTCTTCATGAAATACAAAATTTATTAAATAAATACAGCACGTATCAATTGGAAATTAATAAGAATTTTATTTCTATTATTCAACAAAATAAAATCAGGTTACAAAACATTTTGTTGAACCAAATGAATAAACCAAAAAAATATAATAATAAAAACATTTATGCTTATATGTTGCTAGAATTCCGTAGTGCAATTTGTTGGTTTGAAACATCTCTCTCTTCTCAATGTACATGTAGACCCTCACCATTAGAAATCTGAGAAAGAACAATCGTAATTAATATAAGGTTCATATATAATTTTATATACAAAAAATTAAAGAAAATAATGATTCCTCAAAATAATATAATTAAAATATAGAGATTTTCAATTTAACGTTATATAATAAATTAATAATAAATTATTAATAATAAATTTAGGTTAATAATAAATGATCTTAACCAAAAAAATACAAATTTTAATGACAAGCAAATTCGACACATATATATATATATATATATATATATATATATATATATATACAGGGTCTACCAAAAGTGTGGAAACCCCTAAATATCTCGGAAAATATACGTTTTACAGAAAAGTGTTTCCAACAAAAGTTGTAGGGTTTAAGAAGATCTATATACTGATTCTATCAGTTTGACCTTGGATGGCGTCGTCAAGGTCAGGTCAAGGTCACATTGACTTTTTTAAATGACACCCCCTACATTTGATTGCATATTCTTATAGCTTAATTCAAGAGCTTTCCAAAACACTATAATAATGTTCATTTTTATTAAGTACTTTGCGAGTTATGAGGGTTGAATGATAGAGTAGCGCCGGTATTAACATTATCCAAGGTGTACTACATGGAGGTTACTCGCTCGGATTTGCATCTGTTGTGTGTGTGATCCAGCTAACTAAGGCAAGATCGGTCGTGGATCCAGTCAGCAAAAGCAAAGACCCAACCAAATTACAATCGAGCATTTAAAGACCTGGAAAGCAATCGACATAGTAAACAGTAAATAAATTTGTGGATGCTCATTTATCATAATAATTGTTCGAAATGTGTGCGTGTGCGTGCGTGCGGTGCGTGTATACAGAGATCAGGTTAGGTTGCACCAAACGATTGCAAATGTGTTTCAATGTGTTAAAGTAAATGCTGAAAGTGGCTGCCATTTACTTCCTGACAATATGCTAATCTTTGGTAGAATGTAGAAATGACTTTACGATTCGTTTCAAAAGGTATCAAAGCCATTTCATCCCTTATTCGCTGTATCAATTCGTGAATGGTTTTAGGTTTTGTTCTGTAAACCTTACTCTTCAGATATCCCCATAGATAATAATCAAGAGGAGTTAGATCTGGTGACCGAGGTGGCCAATCCTCTCCTCCCTCATTTCCGTTCCTTCTTCCTATCCACCGTAGCGGAAAAGTCTCATTTAAAATACGACGTGGTCCTGCACCAAAATGAGCAGGAGCTCCATCATGCTGAAACCATATTTCTTGGAAATTATTTGGAAAAGTATTCTGTATGGCTGGAATTATTTGATCAACAAGTAATCTCTCATACCTTTGAGCGTTCAAATATTCTTCAAAAAAAAACGGCCCTATTAAATAGCCATCTATTATTCCGCACCATACATTTATTTTTTGTGGATGTTGTGTGTGAGTTTCCCGCACCCAATTCGGATTCTCATCTGACCAGAAACGAAAATTTTGATTATTAACTTCTCCCGTTAAGGTAAAAGTTGCCTCGTCTGTGAAAACAATTTGATAAGGGAAGATGGGCCGGACATCTATTAGTGCCATCATTCTTTCACAGAAATGTATACGACGCTCCTCATCTCCGTTTTGCAATTCTTGAACGTATTGCAATTTATATGGATGGAACTTGTTCTTCTTTAAAATTCTCCAAACCGACATGGGAGCAATATCGTGAGTTTGAGCGACTCTCTGAACACTAGAATTGGGATCTTCAATAAATGTCTGCAGAACATCAAGTTGTTTTTCTTCGTTGGTTGCAGACAATGGTCTTCCTGACTTAGAGCGATTTCTTACGCTACCAGTTTGTCTAAAACGTTCTATTGTTTTTAACACAGTGGACTTATTAATTCGACGGTTCGGATACGTGTCATTAAATAATCGAACGACATCAGAGAACGATCTTTCGTTATCACCCCATCCACGCATCATGAGGATAGTGATTCTTTCACGTTCCGACAAGTCGCCAGCCATTTTTAAAACGTTTAATTTTAATTAATCGTACGTTGTATTTGGACGATAACAATTAATTTCTGCTTGCTCAAAGCTGAAGTTAGAAGGTGCTCGTTCTTTGATAGCTTTATACATTCTTAGTTGAATTTTAAATGCGAGTTAGACTGCATGTAGTGCGTCACATAACGGTAAATGAAGGAACTAACGAGACGTTTCATACACGTTTTATGGAGCAATTTTTTGGCAATTTGACTTCAGCGAAATATGAGGATATGTTGAGGAATCGATCTTGCCTTAGTTAGCTGGATCACACACACAACAGATGCAAATCCGAGCGAGTAACCTCCATGTAGTACACCTTGGATAATGTTAATACCGGCGCTACTCTATCATTCAACCCTCATAACTCGCAAAGTACTTAATAAAAATGAACATTATTATAGTGTTTTGGAAAGCTCTTGAATTAAGCTATAAGAATATGCAATCAAATGTAGGGGGTGTCATTTAAAAAAGTCAATGTGACCTTGACCTAACCTTGACGACGCCATCCAAGGTCAAACTGATAGAATCAGTATATAGATCTTCTTAAACCCTACAACTTTTGTTGGAAACACTTTTCTGTAAAACGTATATTTTCCGAGATATTTAGGGGTTTCCACACTTTTGGTAGACCCTGTATATATATATATATATATACACACGTATAAGAGTGCTCATATGTAAATGTACATGCATTTTATAATTGTTTATATGCATTTTATGCTTGTGGTAGCTATGAATGTCTGTTCTTAATATCATTATTTTATTAATTCAGGTGAGGCTATGGCCAGGGAACACCTGTTGCATAGGAACACGAATATAGGGTGTCCATATAATTTCATCATATGAAAACTTGCTGGTAAGTAATGTTTTGACTTAAATGTACTTGTAGGGTTTGGTATTATGAATTTTCGTTATTAAAATGTTTGAGAAAACAGAATTGTTATACGTGAAGTTTTATAATATGAAATGTTAATATCTTATAAGGGCTTAGTACATGTATTAATGTATAAGAGGGTGTGATAGTAAATGTTCGTGGGGGGTTTTTTGATGGTGTTCATTGGTTTTATTCTAATTTTTTAGTTATTTTAATCTGAATTTTTAGTTATTTTGATCTATTTATGTTAATTAATCATTTTTCTTTCTTTTTATTGGGCTCATGTGTATATGCCTTAAGTATATAGATGTTGTGTATTATATATTATACTTGATATTTTACAATTTTATGAAATATTAACGTCTTTCGGCTATAAATTATTATTCTTATGACCATATATTAATTTATATTAATTTTTCAGGTATCCAGGAGGGGTCACGTGACTACATCATATAAGGTATTCTTATTTGATTTTTAGGTAAGATCGGTTTAAATTATTATTTATAAGAGAAGTACTATTATTATTTATGTCACGGGCTGTTAGTATTTGGTTGAATTTCTTTATTGACTTATTATAAGTGAATATTTTATTTGTTAAAACTTTATTATTCATTTATTTCTAGATATATATATATATATACATATATATATATGTATATGAATATATATATATATATATATATTCTGATTATTTTTATTGAGTTATTTGTAGAGTTTAACGTTGGAATTTTATTATGAAAATTTTATTCTTGAAATTTTTAATTAATAATATTTTTATTAATTTATGGTTTAAGACCGTATATTCATTTCTATTTGTTTTCAGGTGTCAAATGGGATTTCGGCAGGGGGATTTAGCAATGCTGGACGGTTAGCACTGTGGTGTCGACGGTTGAGTGTATATAAAATTGTTATTATTTTTAAGGGTAGGTTCTATTAAACTTATGTAAAATTATTATTATTATTATTTTATGTATTTGAGTCGTTTGATTTTAATCATTGTGAATAGTTAGCGCTAAAAATATAAGATTTTAATGACTTTATCGATTATTAAATTTTGTCGTTATTTTATGTGGTATATATTTTATTTATAATTTTATTTTTACAGGTTTTATAGAGTCGCGTACGCGTATGGGAAAAACGATGGAGCACCCATGGACGTATTATGAGGCTCTTCATATATGATTTACGGATAGTATTAGAACCTTTATTATTGATTAAATAATAGAAATTATTACGTATCTCATATAATTATTCATTTGGACTTAAATTATATTATTGTGAAATATTTTAATTGTTATGAAATTAATATTTCGTTACTCCTGTATGTGTTATCTTTTTCTTTTGACGATATTAAGTCGAATATCGGTAGTTTTGACTTTATTAATATTACTCAGAAGGAGATTTTGTCTATTATTCGTGCGATTTTATTTTGTATTTTGATTATTGGTATCATGTATTGAATTTTTACATGTATATTATTTAGTGTGGAGCTATTACTTATTGGTCTTTATGATTTCCAGGATAGACTGAGGGCAGTATATTGACAGTCAGTGAGAGAATAGGCATTATAAGGCATTATCATCGCAAAGACGTACATTTATATATCCGATGGGTTGGAATTGTTATTCCAGAAACATATTCGAGAGCTCGAGCAGTAAAATTTAGACATGTATTTATCTCGATGGATTTGTTATATAGGGCGTTGAACTCGGTAATGGTGTCATGATTATATACTTTTAATAACTCTATTGTAAGAGATGTCGAAGTTATGATACTTATACTTGATTAATTGATTATTAATATCACGTTTTTTAGTTAGGATTGTTACTACAGCGTGTTTTATAATGTTTGAAAATCATATTTATTAAATTTTGTGGTCGTGAAGAGGTATGAATTTTCAGGTTTTAAATATTAATGTGTGAATTTTTTCCAATAGGTCAATGGGTTTTTGATGTTTAAATGATAATTTCGTTTGCTGATTAATCTAAAAGTTCTAAAAAATTTTATTTATTGAGTTTTGTCTTATTGGCTTCTATCTTATTTACCCAAAATACTGGGTTTACCCTTTTAGAGTGTTTTGTGAGGCTGAATTTGATTTGGTTGAACAGTTTAATTTATTTAGCGACTTTGCTTCTATATTAATAGTTGAATTTTGATTGTTATTTTACAATTTCATATTTACCCTTATGTATTTATGATTCGTTTTTAATGTAAGGTTCCGTTATAATTATTTAATATATGTATAGATTTATCGTTCTATCGATTATGCTTATTTACTTGATGTATTATTGTCAATTTTCCATTTCATTTATTTATTAATCGTTTCTAAATTCATTTTATTGTTATCTATTATAGTTTTTATAATTGTACGCGGATATTATACCTTTTATTAAATTTTTCAGGTACAATAATTTGGAGTTAGGCGGCGTTGATCATAATGACTGACTACATCATGTATGAGGGGTATTTTATTTGATATTTTGATAAGTCTAATTTAGACTATAAAATTTTCCTTATTTAATTATTTTATTACTCGCTTAAGTTTTGAGTTCGTTCTTCATATGAATATATTATATTGATTTGACCATCGCGTATTGAGGATTTTATGTTGTATATTACTTATATTAATTATTTAGATTGATTTTATCGAGATTTTTCCAATTGTTTATCGAGTTTGTTATTGAAAAATTTGTTACTAAAAATTTGTCACTAAAAATTTATCACTAAAATTTGTCACTAAATTTTTTGTTACTAAATTTTAGTTACAAATATTTTGACTTTCTATTCATAAATTTGCATTCAAAATTTTGTCACTAGAAAAGTTACTAGAAAGTTACTAGAAAATTACTAGAAATTTTGTTGTTGGCTTTTTTATTTGATTAATGGATTGTTCTGATAAAGTTTATACTAAGTTTATTAACTTTATTTCTTGTTAATTGTTTTATTACTTTTACAGGTTACCGGAGGGGAGCGTATGCGTATACATATACATGGGAGAGAAGAGGGTCGATGGATCAACATTTCTACGTCAAAAATTATAGGGGTTGTTTTACTACATATTTTCCATATATATATATGTATATATATACATATATATATATATATATATATATATATATGTATTTTATTAGGACATCGGTATTATAATGACTTTCGATTATATGAGCATTTTTAGTAGTACTGTTATAAAGCGTCTTTTAACTTTATACTCCTTAATCTTACATTATTAGATTATTAAAAATGTTAAAGTATTTAATTATCGTATGTTTAATTATTTAGAGGTGATTGGATTTTTGTGGTTATATAATGTGTTCTGTATGCTGTGTATTGTGCATATTAGTTTTCTAATTATTTCTGCTAGGCAATTGTCAAATAAGTTATTATGTTTGTTGCTAAAAATTGGTTATTAAATTTTATCATTGATATATGATTTTTCTAATTATGTTTTATTATTAAGATTCCGATAAAATTTTAAGTTTCATTAATTCATTATTTTTCCTTTTTTAGATGCACGGCAACCGCGGCTATAAATTTAAGCGACACTTGGACTTGGCTGACACCGAGATGTGTGATCATTCAAAATGATTTATATCACGGGATTTCGTATAGAATTCTATTGCTAATATTATTTTTTAGAGGTAAATTGAGGAATACGAGATTTAAAATTGTACTACTAATTGACAGAAATGTATATATGTATATGTATCAAAAACTTAATATTGGTTCATATGTCTTGAAATATTAGTTTTTATGAACGGCATACAATAAGATTTTATAAGCGTTTGTATACAGGGTCTACCAAAAGTGTGGAAACCCCTAAATATCTCGGAAAATATACGTTTTACAGAAAAGTGTTTCCAACAAAAGTTGTAGGGTTTAAGAAGATCTATATACTGATTCTATCAGTTTGACCTTGGATGGCGTTGTCAAGGTCAGGTCAAGGTCACATTGACTTTTTTAAATGACACCCCCTACATTTGATTGCATATTCTTATAGCTTAATTCAAGAGCTTTCCAAAACACTATAATAATGTTCATTTTTATTAAGTACTTTGCGAGTTATGAGGGTTGAAATAATTTCTTAATTTTACATAAACCATAAAATATCTAGTAAACCATTCATTTTTCGATTATCTTACCTTCATACTTTTATGTACAAAATAATGAAAGGAATCAATTGGTGTAAAGAAAACATACAGTTGTTTTTAAGAAAAAATATGGAATTGTTAATTGCAAATTACATATTTTTTCTTAGAAACAACTATGTGTTTTCTTTACACCAATTGATTCCTCTCATTAATTTGTACATAAAAGTATGAAGGTAAGATAATCGAAAAATGAATGGTTTACTAGATATTTTATGGTTTATGTAAAATTAAGAAATTATTTCAACCCTCATAACTCGCAAAGTACTTAATAAAAATGAACATTATTATAGTGTTTTGGAAAGCTCTTGAATTAAGCTATAAGAATATGCAATCAAATGTAGGGGGTGTCATTTAAAAAAGTCAATGTGACCTTGACCTGACCTTGACGACGCCATCCAAGGTCAAACTGATAGAATCAGTATATAGATCTTCTTAAACCCTACAACTTTTGTTGGAAACACTTTTCTGTAAAACGTATATTTTCCGAGATATTTAGGGGTTTCCACACTTTTGGTAGACCCTGTATATACAGGGTCTACCAAAAGTGTGGAAACCCCTAAATATCTCGGAAAATATACGTTTTACAGAAAAGTGTTTCCAACAAAAGTTGTAGGGTTTAAGAAGATCTATATACTGATTCTATCAGTTTGACCTTGGATGGCGTCGTCAAGGTCAGGTCAAGGTCACATTGACTTTTTTAAATGACACTCCCTACATTTGATTGCATATTCTTATAGCTTAATTCAAGAGCTTTCCAAAACACTATAATAATGTTCATTTTTATTAAGTACTTTGCGAGTTATGAGGGTTGAATGATAGAGTAGCGCCGGTATTAACATTATCCAAGGTGTACTACATGGAGGTTACTCGCTCGGATTTGCATCTGTTGTGTGTGTGATCCAGCTAACTAAGGCAAGATCGGTCGTGGATCCAATCAGCAAAAGCAAAGACCCAACCAAATTACAATCGAGCATTTAAAGACCTGGAAAGCAATCGACATAGTAAACAGTAAATAAATTTGTGGATGCTCATTTATCATAATAATTGTTCGAAATGTGTGCGTGTGCGTGCGTGCGGTGCGTGTATACAGAGATCAGGTTAGGTTGCACCAAACGATTGCAAATGTGTTTCAATGTGTTAAAGTAAATGCTGAAAGTGGCTGCCATTTACTTCCTGACAATATGCTAATCTTTGGTAGAATGTAGAAATGACTTTACGATTCGTTTCAAAAGGTATCAAAGCCATTTCATCCCTTATTCGCTGTATCAATTCGTGAATGGTTTTAGGTTTTGTTCTGTAAACCTTACTCTTCAGATATCCCCATAGATAATAATCAAGAGGAGTTAGATCTGGTGACCGAGGTGGCCAATCCTCTCCTCCCTCATTTCCGTTCCTTCTTCCTATCCACCGTAGCGGAAAAGTCTCATTTAAAATACGACGTGGTCCTGCACCAAAATGAGCAGGAGCTCCATCATGCTGAAACCATATTTCTTGGAAATTATTTGGAAAAGTATTCTGTATGGCTGGAATTATTTGATCAACAAGTAATCTCTCATACCTTTGAGCGTTCAAATATTCTTAAAAAAAAAACGGCCCTATTAAATAGCCATCTATTATTCCGCACCATACATTTATTTTTTGTGGATGTTGTGTGTGAGTTTCCCGCACCCAATTCGGATTCTCATCTGACCAGAAACGAAAATTTTGATTATTAACTTCTCCCGTTAAGGTAAAAGTTGCCTCGTCTGTGAAAACAATTTGATAAGGGAAGATGGGCCGGACATCTATTAGTGCCATCATTCTTTCACAGAAATGTATACGACGCTCCTCATCTCCGTTTTGCAATTCTTGAACGTATTGCAATTTATATGGATGGAACTTGTTCTTCTTTAAAATTCTCCAAACCGACATGGGAGCAATATCGTGAGTTTGAGCGACTCTCTGAACACTAGAATTGGGATCTTCAATAAATGTCTTCAGAACATCAAGTTGTTTTTCTTCGTTGGTTGCAGACAATGGTCTTCCTGACTTAGAGCGATTTCTTACGCTACCAGTTTGTCTAAAACGTTCTATTGTTTTTAACACAGTGGACTTATTAATTCGACGGTTCGGATACGTGTCATTAAATAATCGAACGACATCAGAGAACGATCTTTCGTTATCACCCCATCCACGCATCATGAGGATAGTGATTCTTTCACGTTCCGACAAGTCGCCAGCCATTTTTAAAACGTTTAATTTTAA
The DNA here is from genome assembly GCF_003227725.1 of Camponotus floridanus. Lineage (NCBI taxonomy): Eukaryota > Metazoa > Arthropoda > Insecta > Hymenoptera > Formicidae > Camponotus > Camponotus floridanus. Next base: position 47,071 of record NW_020229441.1, read on the forward strand.
TTAATCGTACGTTGTATTTGGACGATAACAATTAATTTCTGCTTGCTCAAAGCTGAAGTTAGAAGGTGCTCGTTCTTTGATAGCTTTATACATTCTTAGTTGATTTTTAAATGCGAGTTAGACTGCATGTAGTGCGTCACATAGCGGTAAATGAAGGAACTAACGAGACGTTTCATACACGTTTTATGGAGCAATTTTTTGGCAATTTGACTTCAGCGAAATATGAGGATATGTTGAGGAATCGATCTTGCCTTAGTTAGCTGGATCACACACACAACAGATGCAAATCCGAGCGAGTAACCTCCATGTAGTACACCTTGGATAATGTTAATACCGGCGCTACTCTATCATTCAACCCTCATAACTCGCAAAGTACTTAATAAAAATGAACATTATTATAGTGTTTTGGAAAGCTCTTGAATTAAGCTATAAGAATATGCAATCAAATGTAGGGGGTGTCATTTAAAAAAGTCAATGTGACCTTGACCTGACCTTGACGACGCCATCCAAGGTCAAACTGATAGAATCAGTATATAGATCTTCTTAAACCCTACAACTTTTGTTGGAAACACTTTTCTGTAAAACGTATATTTTCCGAGATATTTAGGGGTTTCCACACTTTTGGTAGACCCTGTATATATATATATATATATATGTATTTGGTTAAGATATCGGTGTTATAATGACCTTTGATTATATGAGCATTTTTAATAGTAGTGTTATAAGACGTACCTATTAATATTATATTATTACATTTTTAACACGTTTAAAATACTTAATTATCATAGTTTTAATTATTTAAAGGTGATTGCATTGCTTTTGTGATTATATAATATGCTTTGCCTGTCATGTCTTGTGTATATTGGTTGTTTGATCAATTCTGTCGAGTAATTTATCAAATTTGTCGTTAAAAATTAATTATTAAATTTTATCGTTAATATTTGATTTTTCCAATTATGTTTTATTATTGATGTTTCGTTAAAATTTTGATATTCGTTAACTAATTAATTTTTCTCTTTCAGGTGCAGGACTACCGCGGCTTTACTTGTGAACGATATTTGGATTGGTCGATACCGAGGTGGATGATCATTCAAAATCGCTCACATCGCGGGATTTTATATAGATCTTGATTGTTAGTATTATTTTTAGAGGTAATTAAGGGATACGAGATTTAAATTGTACTATTAGCTGACGAGAATGTATATAAGTATATGTATCAAAAATTTAATATTGATTCATATGTCTTAAAATGTTAATTTTATAAACGGCATACAATAAGATTTTATAAGTGTTGGTACTTTTGCTTTATATAGATGAAATATTGAATTATCATTAATCATATAATAATTTTAAATTTTGATTAATGCATTAAGGTTTCGATTGTTCATATATCAAAACGATTTTATCTAATTTATTACAATTCATCTAGGAATACTGTTGCTAAAAATATCTTTTATTAAATTCTCATTGGTCAAGGCATTGATTTCTCAAAGAAGTATTGTTTCCATCTTAATTTATTCGCGATATCCATGTAGGACAAAAATCGTCGCGTTTAATATATGTAATATATGTACATGTATGTGTATTAACTATATTTTATTTTTTATTTTATATATATATATATATATTCATTGGGGAAAGAAAGGCTTATAAATCATTTCATATTTATATTTTGATAATCATAAAGAAATTATGTAAGTAAGCGTAAATGTTTCCCTTTGTTGTATTATTTTACATATTTATAAATGTTAACTTATTATTTCTTTTGTTAATTCTTATGCGTTAATTTTCATTGATATTATAAGGGATCTTTTATATATATTAATTATATGAATTTAATTCTCTATAATATGGCGATTAATTATTATTGTTAGTAATTTGCTTTACGCGTATCTACTTATAATTGGGTTATGTAATATATGTATGTGTCCGATTTATATATTATTAAAATTTATATCCTTGGTTATTGGTTGGACATTTGTCATGAAATAATTTAATATTAATGTATAACAAAAAGTGATAAAGCTCTCTGTAATTTCAAAAATAAAAGTGGTCAATAAGGCGTAGAGAGCTAGAAATCAAACTAATGGTGTAGGTTAATTAGTCTAAATATATATTCATAATTCAAAATACAATATCATAATCAAATTCGGAGTAATATATATAACAAAATTATAAGAAAATTGAAGTTGAGTGCGGACGTTTCGACTTACTTTAAAGTCATCTTCAGCGCAAATATTGAAAAGAAGTTAGAGCATTTATAAAACGGTTCGCAGAGGTAGAAAACGGAAATTAAAAATAGAAAAATATACAAACATACGATAATCAGAAAGGAGATCAACTCCGCATGCTAACGGTTGTATATAGTAAGTCGTAGACCGCTTACAAATCTTAGTGGAGATGCAACTCCAAACGCAACGATTGTTCATGGTTTGATTTTGACCGGCTTCCAAATGTTTTCAATAAGTGAACCAACTCTCATTTGGGTTAATTGGCCCAAGGTTGAGTATGGTTCATCAGAGAATCTGTAAGACCGTGTGAAAATAAAAATAAAGAAATTATACAATAGGAAATAATTGGGCAATGTAAGTATTTATCGAGAGTCAAAAAATTCAATATAATATTAATAATAAATAAAGAATATGAATAAAGCAAGTCACAAGTATAAAATAATGGTAGTCATAAGCATAAATCGGAAAAAAAAAACCGAAAAAAGTGTATATGCGGTTCGATAATATTAGATGATTAAAGTAAGAAAAGATAATCAAAAATAAAAACATCTTTTATATCAAAACAAAGAGCGGAATTTAACCATCTATCCGGATATAAAAATCAGTAAGATAAGAAAGATAAAAAAGATAAATTTAACTTACATTGCTATGCGGAACAACGTTGGACATGATTAAACGTTAAAAGAATCGTCAGGTGAACAATTATATTAACATTTCTTTATAAAAACCTTTGTAGCACTTTCTTATACGAAGGTAGGAATATAAATGACGAAAAATAACGTACATATGCTCGTGTAGATTTCTGTGTATGACCCTTAGATATTCGGAAGTTTATTTATTAAATCGTTGTAAATATCAGGAAAACTCTCTGTGTCCGTTTGTAAATTCAAACCGTTTTGTTGTCTTTTAATGCATATCATCTCGGAAATAAGCCTTTTATTATAAAAGGATTCTTTATCCAGTATCTTGACCTCGTCCCACTTGAATTCATGATCAAAATTCAACCTATGTTCGGTGATGACAGACTTATTAGTTGTAGCTCTGTTCATATGTTTCCTATGTTCGTTTATTCTTGTGATTAACCTTCTGCTTGTCTGTCCGACATAGGATGCATCGCAATCCCCGCATTCAATCTTGTAAACAACATTTTTGTTCGAATTTTTCGGGATTACGTCTTTATGAGCCTTAATAATCGTGTTCAGCTTATTAAGGCTGTAATATGATAACGTTGTATTCGTGTTTTTCAAGATGTATTTTAAATTGTCCGTTAATGAAGGTGGAAAAATGGAACCGTGAAATAAGAAGTAGCTTCATCTCTGATCATGGGGTCAAGTGTAGATGTACGTGTCAGAAAGTGAATTCTATGGTTGATCGTGTCGAATATAAATTTTAGTGGGTAACCATTATTAAGTAAGATCTCAATGATGTGCATAATGTTCTTTCGATGATATATCGGATGCGACAACATAAAGGCTCTATCAATAAGGCTAATTATTGTGCCTCTTTTTTGGCAGTACGGATGCTGTGATAGGAAATTCAAATATCTACTCGAATAGGTTGGTTTATGGTACCAATCAAAATGCAATTTACTATGACCAGATATAATAGTAACCTCCAGAAAATTATGTGATTTATTCCTTTCAACTTCCAATGTAAATTGTAATCGAGAGTTAAACGAGTTGAAAATCGTTAGTGTATAGTCAATAAGATTGGAAGGACACACGGTAATTATATCATCCACATATCTAAAATAAAAAGGAGGTATGAAATTGATTGTATTTAGAGCCCTGTTCTCAATATCTTGCATTACAATATCAGCTATGATTGGTGAAAGAGGTGAACCCATTGGAGTGCCATATAGTTGTCGATAAAAAGTGTTGTTAAAAACAAAAAAGGAGGAATTCAATACCATTTTCACTCCTATTAAAAATTCGGATTTTGGAAGGTCAGTGTCGTCTTTAATATATTTCCATCTGTTTGAAACGCTATCAATAGCGAGGTCGATGGGAATATTAGTGAAGAGAGAAATCACGTCAAGGGAGATAAGTTTGAAATCAATATCCAATTGTACGTCATTAAGTTTTTTTAATAACTCAAAACTATTATCTATAAAGCTGTGCGCAGTAGGGAAACCCTTTCTCATAATTTTATGTAAGAATGTAGCCAATTGATAAAGAGGGCTATCCACCGATGAGACAATAAGTCTAAACGGGCATTCAGGTTTATGCACTTTCGGTAAGCCGTAGGCTCGCGGAAGGGAACCTTCACTATATAATAATGCGCGGTATGTAGCTAGTGTGATATAACAGTTATTCTTCCATCTCGTAAGTAATGATCGTAAATTAGAAATTACTTTGTTGATAGGATTTCTATCGACGACGATATAAGTTTCCTCATCACTAAGTAGTTCTTCAATTTTCTGGATATATTTATCTTTATCCAGTGAGACCGTGATATTACCTTTGTCTGCTCGTGTAATGATGAGATTCTGGTTATCATTGAGAAAATTTTTTGTAATCTTGTAGAGATGTAGTAGCAAATGATGCGTTTTAGTAAGTGGATAATAGTAAGATGGTATAGAATTGATAATACCAGTAGACCTGTTTCGGACTGCAATACGTTTCTCAGGTGAAAGTTTCCTGAGGTTATTTTCAAAATTGATGATGAAATCAGTTGTTAATTGAGTCTTATTAGTTACTGGTAAACTAAAATTACCACCAAGTTGAAGAAAACTTTTGACATTATCAGGAATTTGGGTTGATGACATGTTGATGAACCACTTGTCATTGATATTAGATACGTTATATTTAAATTCGGAGAATAAAGAAGGATCAATGTCAATAGTGATCTTGTTATTGTGTGTATGTTGGTGAGGAAAGGAGTGATTATCATGAACTTGGTGGTCCAGTGCTATTTCCTCGTTGAACATCTCTTGCACATTTAATGATTTAATATAATGGATCGGTTTAATGTCAGACCTCTTCGTTTGTTTCTCGATGATTGATTTAAACTTCCAATCAAACATCCTCCTTGTGTTAAAATGAAAATAAAGGCCCACTCTGTTTATTGAAAAACGAAATGCAAATAGACTCAGGAATGTTGTTGAGTAATCGTTGTGTAGTGGTGTAAATGTGGTCGTAATCATATTTGATAGTTTTATATGAGTCGTTAATCTCCAATTTTAACAGCTTCCTTGAAAAATCGTTCTTTAATTTGTAACGGTGCACCTTTCCCGACGCCGCGGATCAGCTCGTCGGTGTCAGGGTTCGGGAGAAGGGGAGGCTCAGGCTCGCAAAACACCACACAGTGCGGGTTGGATTTAAAATAAATTTATTTTAATGCAAAAAAAAACAGAAGTGTTTCGGGCTGTAGGCCCGTACAAGTATACCTATATTTACGCGGAGTCGCGACGGCGAATCGGACGCGGCCTTGATTATCCTAAAAGAAAAGACTAATAACTACGGATATGGCTTAATGCTACTCCAACTATGGACAATGTATATGCTACCAACGTGCCGATGGATGCTTCGAGCGCGGCCCGCGGAGAACCCAGGGGTGGTCGCGTGCGGCGCGGCACGGACACGGGCCTAGCAGGGTCTGCCAACCGAAGTCGGCTGAGGACGGGAGAACCCGTCCTCTGGGTGGCGTACACGGGTGCCCCGTGGTACGCCGGGATACTGGACGTCGGTAGCACCCGACCGGGCCCGGTAGCAACCGGGCTCTGGACCAGGGAAATTAAACAGGACCCCACCCCCTCGAATAAACGTGTGGGCTGCGGAAGAACGATTTGTCGGGCGGTCGTAGTGACAGAGTCGGTTGAGGATCGAGGAAGAGGAGAACAAGTCAGAAAAAAAAACACTTTATTTATAAGAATCAACTTATTTCGGAGAGCCGTGGGGACGACTCCAACGCAAGTCGGGTGGGCGGTCGATGTCCTCCAGGAGCCGTGGATACGGTTGTCCTCCAGGGGCCGGGGATGCGGTTGTCCTCCAGGGGCCGTGGATGCGGCTATTCTCTAGGGAGCCGTGGAGACGGCGGGGTTCTCCAGGAGCCGTCGATACGGCTGTCCCCAGGTATGGTGCTCGTTCACGAGCCAGGAGCCGTGAAAACAGTTGTCGTTGCCGGAGCCGTGAAAACGGCTATGAGTCCCAAGAGCCGTGAGAACGGCTAGTTGTTCGAGGAGCCGTGAAAACGGCTATCTGGGTGCCAGGATGCGAGCCGGACAGTCCGGACGTCGGTTGCGACCGACCGAGTACGGGAGCCCCGTACCCTGGACCGCGTCGTCCGTGGCTCGACGGAGGGTGATTTGGAAGCAAGCCGGACAATTCCAGACGTCGGTTGCGACCGACCGAATACGGGAGCCCCGTACCCTGGACTGGATCGTCCGTGGCTCGAAGGAAGGCTTCTGGACGTCGGAAGCGGCCGACCGGGCACGGCTGAGGCCGTGCTCTGGACCAGAAGCAAGGACGGAAGAGGAGTTCGGTAGGCTTCGAATGCCCAGGGTGCGCCCTGTGGCTTCTAGCGTCCCGAGAGTCGGGACAGGAATAGGTATCGGTCTGCCGGAGCGGTCGCCTTATATACCCGGCTGGCTACCTCCACTTGATACCCCCATGCGGTCATGCGCGTAGTGGTGGTGTGGACCGCGGTACTCAATCTGCGGATCCGCGGGTCGCGGTGCTCAATCGGCGGCGCTGGCGCCAAAATGGCGCAGCGCGGTCTTGTTTTTCGTAACGGCTATGCCGTTACAAATTTTCTAAAGTCATACACAGAATTACAATTTTTAAAATTCAAATCGAATCTTCCCATTGCCATTTCGATATGTGAAGGAAAAATCCGATGTTCTTGACAATTCCGTAGGAACCTAATCTTTAGTTTATTTACAATAATGCTCTTGTGAAAATTAATCCACGATTTAAGAAGTTTGAAAGGTTTTAAACCAAACTGGAATTTAATATAGGAGAAAAATGAAAATTTCGTATAACGTATTATTTCAGCCTAGCGTATCAATAACAAAAAGTGATAAAGCTCTCTGTAATTTCAAAAATAAAAGTGGTCAATAAGGCGTAGAGAGCTAGAAATCAAACTAATGGTGTAGGTTAATTAGTCTAAATATATATTCATAATTCAAAATACAATATCATATTCAAATTCGGAGTAATATATATAACAAAATTATAAGAAAATTGAAGTTGAGTGCGGACGTTTCGACTTACTTTAAAGTCATCTTCAGCGCAAATATTGAAAAGAAGTTAGAGCATTTATAAAACGGTTCGCAGAAGTAGAAAACGGAAATTAAAAATAGTAAAATATACAAACATACGATAATCAGAAAGGAGATCAACTCCGCATGCTAACGATTGTATATAGTAAGTCGTAGACCGCTTACAAATCTTAGTGGAGATGCAACTCCAAACGCAACGGTTGTTCATGGTTTGATTTTGACCGGCTTCCAAATGTTTTCAATGAGTGAACCAATTCTCATTTGGGTTAATTGGCCCAAGGTTGAGTATGGTTCATCAGAGAATCTGTAAGACCGTGTGAAAATAAAAATAAAGAAATTATACAATAGGAAATAATTGGGCAATGTAAGTATTTATCGAGAGTCAAAAAATTCAATATAATATTAATAATAAATAAAGAATATGAACAAAGCAAGTCACAAGTATAAAATAATGGTAGTCATAAGCATAAATCGGAAAAAAAAACCGAAAAAAGTGTATATGCGGTTCGATAATATTAGATGATTAAAGTAAGAAAAGATAATCAAAAATAAAAACATCTTTTATATCAAAACAAAGAGCGGAATTTAACCATCTATCCGGATATAAAAATCAGTAAGATAAGAAAGATAAAAAAGATAAATTTAACTTACATTGCTATGCGGAACAACGTTGGACATGATTAAACGTTAAAAGAATCGTCAGGTGAACAATTATATTAACATTTCTTTATAAAAACCTTTGTAGCACTTTCTTATACGAAGGTAGAAATATAAATGACGAAAAATAACGTACATATGGTCGTGTAGATTTCTGTGTATGACCCTTAGATATTCGGAAGTTTATTTATTAAATCGTTGTAAATATCAGGAAAACTCTCTGTGTCCGTTTGTAAATTCAAACCGTTTTGTTGTCTTTTAATGCATATCATCTCGGAAATATAAAAAATATATTACTCCGAATTTGATTATGATATTGTATTTTGAATTATGAATATATATTTAGACTAATTAACCTACACCATTAGTTTGATTTCTAGCTCTCTACGCCTTATTGACCACTTTTATTAATGTATAACGTTAAATTGAGAATTTTTATATTTTGATTATATTATCTTGGAGGGTCATTATTCTCTTCGATTATTTTATAGGAAATTGTATATAGACCTTTTATTAATTACGATTGTTCTTTTTCAGGTTTTTAGTGGTGAGAATCTACATTTGAGAGAGAGTCTACGTGGGGAAAAGAGAGATGTTCAAGCCTATAATTTGTGCTACAAGATTCCAGCGATATATATATATATAAGCATAAACGTTCTTATTATTATATTTTTGTTTATTCCTTTGGTTCAACAAAATGTTTTATAAATTGATTTTACTTCATTGAAAAATTGATATTAATTCCTGATTAATACATACTGTATTTATTTAATAACTTCTGTATGTCATGAAGAATAGTTAAGGGACTTTTATTTATCCGACGGCCCAAGCAGAGGCAGATATAGATTTTAATTTATTTAATTTCTTCTCTTGAATTTTAAGTTATTGTATTTATAAATTTAGTTTATGATTATCAGGTACATTTTGTTGTTCCATTTTGTGTATCTATGTGTATGTTTTGTTTAGTAGTTAGGTTAGTGGAATTAATATAATAATTTTATTTCATATATATATATATATATATATATATATATATGTGTGTGTGTTAATAGAATTAGTTATAATCGGATATATATAGTATATGTATATATTGAGTAAGGTGTAATTTGGATAATATTTAATTCTTATAGTTTTCCTAAATAGTAATGGAAATGTTAAACACAAAATTTCGGATATATATAAGAGGCAGTATTTATGCATATTTAAAAATGTAGTGTTATTTAATAAATCTGTTGGTCATGGTATTAGAGTTTATTATTAAAAGTGTCATATGTAAGAATTATAATTTTTGAACGTATTGTACATTTATTCTCGGTTATTTATTCGTAGTGTAATGAATACGTATTTTTACTAAGTGGCTTTATATGAATATATATATATATGTCACTGTTGTAAGGATGATTTTATTTAGTTTTCGCGCAGAGTTTATTTTATTAATTATTCGTGTTAAGCATTCTTACTGGTAAATCAAGTCTTTGCGTCTCCTTTTATATGATTAGGTCCTTAAGTTTATATTGTTAATAATTATTTAAAAAGGGCCTTGTGGAGCAATTCTGTTAATGTTAATCGTTGAAGGTTTTGATTCTTACTTATATAAGAGTGTTTCTTATCTCTAATGGAAAATATGAGATTGCTACATTTGGCTTATATTGATTGATTTTCCTTTACAGATTTTTGAAATTGAAGATCTATATACGAGTATGCACGTATAAGGGGGAAAATATTCTATATTAGTATTTGAAGGAGGTGGATTATATATACGCATCGGAAGGATAATTGATCTTATATTTTACGATATTTCAACTAGAACTTAAATCTATTCTACGTAAGTACATATTTTTTCTTTTTGTGTTAACAAAATGAATCATACCGAATCCGTTTTATTACGATCGATTATTCGAATAATGAGAGATATTTGTAAATATGTATATATATATATATATGCTTTATATTTGAAATTCTTTACATTATTTTGGGCTTTATGTTTTTTCAATATAGTTAATTAAAGTTTATTCAATAAATTTCCAATGATAACGGTTAGGTTCATTTTGTAGATTTTGTCTATATATATATATAAATATATTTGCTATTTCTGGTTTTACGGTTAGTTCCACTAGTATAACGAAATTTTTATAGAGAGTAATAATAATATGATAATATTATGACATTTTACTGATATTTCTTTATAATTTCAGGTATACTGTAGCGACTTTCAATGAGTGTACTACACATATGCTGTCGGCGCGAGACATATATATATATATATATATATATATATATATATAAACGTTATTATATAACAATAGTAGATAAAGATTATGATATAGATATAGTTTTTGAAATTTTAATATGCGATATAGTATAATATAAGGATTTTGAAAAAATTTTATTGCGGGACGTAACAATATCTTGAAAAAAAGCGTTTAATTCAAGTTCGTACGTCGCATAGGTGTACGTAATTCGGATTAAAAGCATTCATTTCTACTTAGTTCAGTACTTCGCATCATCGCATGGTATCTTGAAAAAAGGGTTTAATTCACGTTAGTACGTCTCATAGGCGTCCGCTATACGAATTAAAAGCATTCATATCTACTTAATTCAGTAGTTCGCATCATCGCATGCTATCTTGAAAAAAAGCGTTTAATTCACGTTAGTACGTCGCATAGGCGTGCGTTATACGAATTAAAAGAATTCATTTCTATTTAGTTCAGTAGTTCGCATCATCGCATGCTATCTTGAAAAAAAGCGTTTAATTCACGTTAGTACTTCGCATAGGCGTGCGTTATTCGGATTAAAAGCATTCATTTCTGGTTAGTTCAGTAGTTCGCATCAACGCATGCTATCATGAAAAAAAGTGTATAATTCAAGTTCGTACGTCGCATAGGCGTACGTAATTCGGATTAAAAGCATTCATTTCTACTTAGTTCAGTACTTCGCATCATCGCATGGTATCTTGAAAAAAAGCGTTTAATTCACGTTAGTACGTCGCATAGGCGTGCGTTATACGAATTAAAAGCATTCATTTCTACTTAGTTCAGTAGTTCGCATCATCGCATGCTATCTTGAAAAAAAGCGTTTAATTCACGTTAGTAAGTCGCATAGGCGTGCGTTATACGAATTAAAAGCATTCATTTCTACTTAGTTCAGTACTTCGCATCATCGCATGTTATCTTGAAAAAAAGCGTTTAATTCACGTTAGTACGTCGCATAGGTGTGCGTTATACGAATTAAAAGCATTCATTTCTACTTAGTTCAGTAGTTCGCATCATCGCATGCTATCTTGAAAAAAAGTGTTTAATTCACGTTAGTACGTCGCATAGGCGTGAGTTATCCGGATTAAAAGCATTCATTTCTACTTAGTTCAGTAGTTCGCATCATCGCATGCTATCTTGAAAAAAAGCGTTTAATTCACTTTAATACGTCGCATAGGCGTGCGTTATTCTGATTAAAAGCATTCATTTCTACTTAGTTCAGTAGTTCGCATCATCGCAAGCTATCTTGAAAAAAAGCGTTTAATTCACGTTAGTACGTCGCATAGGCGTAAGTTATCCGGATTAAAAGCATTAATTTCTACTTAGTTCAGTACTTCGCATCATCGCATGGTATCTTGAAAAAAAGCGTTTAATTCACGTTAGTACGTCGCATAGGTGTGCGTTATACGAATTAAAAGCATTCATTTCTACTTAGTTCAGTAGTTCGCATCATCGCATGCTATCTTGAAAAAAAGCGTTTAATTCACGTTAGTACGTCGCATAGGCGTGAGTTATCCGGATTAAAAGCATTCATTTCAGGTTAGTTTAGTAGTTCGCATCAACGCATGCTATCTTGAAAAAAAGCGTTTAGTTCACGTTAGTACGTCGCATAGGCGTGCGTTATCCGGATTAAAAGCATTAATTTCTAGTTTGTTCAGTACTTCGCATCATCGCATGGTATCTTGAAAAAAAGCGTTTAATTCACGTTAGTACGTCGCATTGGCATGCGTTATCCGGTTTAAAAGCATTAATTTCTAGTTTGTTCAGTACTTCGCATCATCGCATGCTATCTTGAAAAAAAGCGTTTAATTCACGTTAGTACGTCGCATAGGCGTGCGTTATACGAATTAAAAGCATTCATTTCTACTTACAAGGGGAGGCTACGCTCTGCTCTCCGCCGATTTTAATGAAACTTACAGGAGTTGTAGGAGATATTATGTAGTTAATACCTGTAAAGTCCTTTTTCTGAATGGGCCCTGGAAGTCAAGTTATAACCAATTATATGGGGATCTCTTCGTTAAGTAGCATTGTGATAGAGGCACTTATAAAAGTGAGCGTAGCACAGCAGATAAGACATTTCGCTGTAAGTCTCTGGATCGCTGGTTCGATCCCAATCGGTGGCAAGTTTTTTTTAAATTTATTATATTGTTTTTTTTATTCTTATATTGTTTTTTTATTGTTATATTGTTTTTTTTTATTGTTATATTATTTTTTAAATTTTGTTGTGTAATAAATGAATAAAGAAAAAAAATAAAAGAAAGAAAATAAGAGAAACCTTTAACAATAAGAGATAATAATTATATATTATATATATATATATATATATATATATATATATATATATATTACATTATATATTATATGTTTTTACGACAATTTTTCCGATGATACATGTCGTAAAAGCATTTGAAACATAATATTTCCAAACACTGCGCGCAAGAAATGAAAGAAATATTGTTACACTGACATCTTTTTTTACGCAGGTCCGCAGAAAAGCAAGTTTCATTAACGTTTTCGTTACGTTTATTCGTGACAACAAGTGAACTCTATAAGTAAATCAACCAGCCTCCCACTCGACGTGTTTATTAGCGGTCAAACGCCTACTATATTCATTTGTTAGGAGCCGTTGTACTACAGAGCTTGCCGTCTCACGCGAAATTTTCGAGCGTCTTACGAGGCATTGTTATTTTTACATCAGTGAAATTCGTCTGTACTCGCGGTATTAGCAAAGTATTGGGCGTAAAGTGTAACTGTAAGATCGACCATTTGGCGTAAAGCGTCATATTGCGGTCTTAAAATCTCATGCTTTTTTGATTTCCTACTGTTTCGTATCATTTACTACCGTAAAATTTTATTTTCTTTTTGTTGCGGATACGATATAATTAATTATTTTTTATTTATTTTTTTATTTATAAGAAAAAATTATGGAGGCAGAAAAATCTGACAATGAATTATATTCAAAACAAATTATCGCCGATGCTTTTAACATTTGCGGAAATATTTTAACGGAAAAAGACATTATGTCATGCAGTCCAAATAAAGTATTTATTTCACAGAGAGCTAAACTTCTTGGTAAAGAAATGGTTGACGTCCTCCAAGATCTACTAACAAATCACAAATTCGAAGAAAGAAAGGAATGGTTCTTGGCAGACGAAAATATGAGCATAGAATCAGAAATGGCAGAAATTTTGGACGAAAACGATGCAATATATACTTCATCTGATCCCGATACCGATGCAGATGATAGTATTTATTGTCCAGAGGAAAAGAATTCGATATCGATAATTCTCTTAAATGAAAAAATTAAAACTGTTCATATGGCAAAGAAATATCCCCGATGGAGTCTATCAGCACTTCAGCAAAGAGCGAGTGCAAGACTTCGAAATAAGAGTGATCTTAAAAAGTGAGAACAAGATATTAAAAATGGAGGCACTGCAGCAGAAAAAATGAAAATGATCAATAAATGGACATACGATAAATTTTATGAAAGTAGATGTCAAAAAAAACTTGTAACAACTCGAAATTTACAAGAATGGGCTTTATCTGCGGCATCCCAATTTGCAAATACATCTTTTAAATTTTCAGCTTCTTTGGGATGGATAAAGAAATTCAAAATGATGAATAGAATACGACAACGAAAAGTAACGCGATTTGTTAAATCAAAAAATTGTCTTTCAATGGAAAAAATAATGGAAGAAGCTAACAAATTTCAAAATTTTATGACAGAAAACATAAAAGAATTTGATAAAGACTTTGTCATTAATACGGACCAAACTGGTTGCCAATATAGAGCGGATGTACAACGAACGCTTTCAATTCGCGGAGAAAAAACAACAGAAGTTTATATAGGAGATTTTAATAAAGTTACTCATAGTTACACTGCTCAATACACCATTACCGCTTCGGGAAAACTTCTCCCGAAAGTATTCCTGTGCATGCAAGAGGCAAAAGGTTGTTTTGGACCTGTGGTATCAGAAAGAGTTCGAAAACTAGAACAGAAATACGGTAATATTTTTGTAACTGCCTCAAAATCGGGGAAAATGACGAAGGATCTTGTTTCTTCCTATGTACAAAACATTGTGAAACCATACGTCCAAAATAATAAATTTCTGATAATTTTGGATTCGTGGGGAGGGCAGACTGATACATCGCAAATTAATAATTTTTTTATGGATGAAGCAGAAAATCGTACTAGTTCGGTAGAGATAATACCTCCGCATTGTACACCATTCTGTCAGCCATGCGATGTATATTTCTTTAGACAGGTAAAATGTTTAATTAAAAGAATACAAAATAGCACAGAATTGTTACAAGAGGGTAAGGAAATAAACACTAGGGAAGATGCGTTAAAAATTCACTCGCTAATACACCATCAGCTTAGCGCTCCTGTTTTTCAGAATATGATTTCCTATGCATGGTTTGCATCGCGTTTAATTGATGAAAGAAAAATATTTACAAACGTTAATGAAACTTGCTTTTCTGCGGACCTGCGTAAAAAAAGATGTCAGTGTAACAATATTTCTTTCATTTCTTGCGCGCAGTGTTTGGAAATATTATGTTTCAAATGCTTTTACGACATGTATCATCGGAAAAATTGTCGTAAAAACATATAATATATAATGTAATATATATATATATATATATATATATATATATATATAATATATAATTATTATCTCTTATTGTTAAAGGTTTCTCTTATTTTCTTTCTTTTATTTTTTTTCTTTATTCATTTATTACACAACAAAATTTAAAAAACAATATAACAATAAAAAAAACAATATAACAATAAAAAAACAATATAAGAATAAAAAAAACAATATAATAAATTTAAAAAAAACTTGCCACCGATTGGGATCGAACCAGCGATCCAGAGACTTACAGCGAAATGTCTTATCTGCTGTGCTACGCTCACTTTTATAAGTGCCTCTATCACAATGCTACTTAACGAAGAGATCCCCATACAATTGGTTATAACTTGACTTCCAGGGCCCATTCAGAAAAAGGGCTTTACAGGTATTAACTACATAATATCTCCTACAACTCCTGTAAGTTTCATTAAAATCGGCGGAGAGCAGAGCGTAGCCTCCCCTTGTTAGTTCAGTAGTTCGCATCATCGCATGGTATCTTGAAAAAAAGCGTTTAATTCACGTTAATACGTCGCATAGGCGTGCGTTATCCGGATTAAAAGCATTAATTTCTACATAGTTCAGTAGTTCGCATTATCGCATCCTATCTTGAAAAAAAGCGTTTAATTCACGTTAGTACGTCGCATAGGCATGCGTTATACGAATTAAAAGCATTCATTTCTACTTAGTGCAGTAGTTCGCATCATCGCATGCTATCTTGAAAAAAAGCGTTTAATTCACGTTAGTACGTCGCATAGACGTGCGTTATCCGAATTAAAAGCATTTATTTCTAGTTTGTGCAGTACTTCGCATCATCGCATAGTATCTTGAAAAAAAGCGTTTAATTCACGTTAGTACGTCGCATTGGCATGCGTTATCCTGTTTAAAAGCATTAATTTCTTATTTGTTCAGTACTTCGCATCATCGCATGCTATCTTGAAAAAAACCGTTTAATTCACGTTAGTACATCGCATAGGCGTGCGTTATACGAATTAAAAGCATTCATTTCTACTTAGTTCAGTAGTTCGCATCATCGCATGCTATCTTGAAAAAAAGCGTTTAATTCACGTTAGTACGTCGCATAGGCGTGCGTTATCTGGATTAAAAGCATTAATTTCTAGTTTGCTCAGTACTTCGCATCATCGCATGGTATCTTGAAAAAAAGCGTTTAATTCACGTTAGTACGTCGCATTGGCATGCGTTATCCGGTTTAAAAGCATTAATTTCTAGTTTGTTCAGTACTTCGCATCATCGCATGCTATTGTTACGTCCCGCAATAAAAATTTTTTCAAAATCCTTATGTTATACTATATCACATATTAAAATTTCAAAAACTATATCTATATCATAATCTTTATCTACTATTGTTATATAATAACGTTTATATATATATATATATATATATATCTGTCCCGCGCTGACAGCATATGTGTTGTACACTCATTGAAAGTCGCTACAGTATACCTGAAATTATAAAGAAATATCAGTAAAATGTCATAATATTATCATATTATTATTACTCTCTATAAAAATTTCGTTATACTTGTGGAACTATCCGTAAAACGAGAAATAGCAAATATATTTATATATATATAGACAAAATCTAACAAAATGAACCTAACCGTTATCATTGGAAATTTATTGAATAAACTTTAATTAACTATATTGAAAATCATAAAGCCATAATAATGTAAAGAATTTCAAATATAAAGTATGTATATATATTTACAAATATCTCTCATTATTCGAATAATCGATCGTAATGAAACAGATTCGATAATGATTCATTTTGTTAACAAAAAAAAAACAATATATGATATATATAAGAAAAAGGAAAAAAATATATACTTACGTAGAATAGATTTAAGTTCTAGTTGAAATATCGTAAAATGTAAGATCAATTATCCTTCCGATGCGTATATATAATCCACACCCTTCAAATATTAATATAGAATATTTTCCCCCTTATACGTGTATACTCGTATATAAATCTCCAATTTCAAGAATCTGTAAAGGAAAATCAATCAATATAAGCCAAATGTAGCAATATCATATTTTCCATTAGAGACAAGAAACACCCTTATAAGTGGGAATCAAAACCTTCAACGATTAATACTAACAGAATTGCTTTACAAGGCCCTTTTTAAATAATTGTTAACAATATAAACTTAAGGACCTAATCATATAAAAGGAAAACTATAAGAATTAAATATTATTCGAATTATACTTTACTCAATATATACATATACCATACGTATATCTGATTGTAATTAATTCTATTAACACACATATATATATATATATATATAATGAAATAAAATCATTATATTAACTCTACTAACCTAACTACTAAACAAGACATACACATAGATACACAAAACGGAACACCAAAATTGGATGGCGTTAACGTGAGACAAGTATGACGTATAGGTGGGAGAAGGACGACGCAAAGGTAAATGAGCACCGAGTATATGAAAGAGAGAGAACGATAGCGCGAAGACGACGCGTGCAAGAGAGAACAATAATATCGCGAGACTTACAACTAGTGCGCGAGAGAGAGATAGCGCAAGGGACGGAACTCAAGGAGAGACGCGTAAATAATCACATTTTTTTATTGAAACATTTATTTTAAAATCTGTTATACATTTTTTCTGTGTCATAGCGCGAGAGATTACTTATTCTAAGCATGAGAGAAAGAGATAGACTTACAACTAGCGCGTGCGAGAGAGATTACTAATTCTAATCGTAAAAGATAGACTTAAGATGGACGGAAATGAACGGTAATTGAACGGTAATTGAACGCTTTTCGAACGGAATTGAACGCTCATCGAACGCTCGCCAAACGGTCATCGAACGCTCGTCAAACGGTCATTGAACGCTCTTCGAACGGAAATGAACGGTAATTGAACGGTCATTGAACGCTCTTCGAACGGAAACGAACAGTAATTGAACGCTTTTCGAACGGAAATGAACGCTCTTCGAACGGAAACGAACGGTAATTGAACGCTTTTCGAACGGAAATGAACGCTCTTCGAACGGAAACGAACGGTAATTGAACGCTCTTCGAACGGAAATGAACGGTAATTGAACGGTAATTGAACGCTTTTCGAACGGAATTGAACGCTCATCGAACGCTCGCCAAACGGTCATCGAACGCTCGTCAAACGGTCATTGAACGCTCTTCGAACGGAAATGAACGGTAATTGAACGGTCATTGAACGGTCTTTGAACGGTAATTGAACGCTTTTCGAACGGAATTGAACGCTCTTCGAACGGAAATGACCGTTTGACGAACGGTCATCGAACGGTAATTGAACGGTCATCGAACGGAAATGAACGCTCATCGAACGCTCGTCAAACGGTCATCGAACGCTCTTCGAACGGAAATGAACGGTAATTGAACGGTCATCGAACGGAAATGAACGGTAATTGAGCGGTCATTAAACGGAAACGAACGGTAATTGAACGCAAAACTATATTCACTTATCAAACAAATATTACAATGTATTACAATGTATCACAATGTACTATTGAAATACAATATCTGTGGCAGCTGTGTCACGTATGGAAACATGATACTGCGCACATGCATAGATAGGGATGAGGAAAAAAAGGAGAGAATAAGAAAGACGATAAAAATATATCGCATCATCAATTTATTATAAGTATGGATTCGAAGAATCATCATCATGATGTTTCAACCACCAATTATAAATTTTAAATACATTTTGTAAAGCGCAATTTTTTACATGATTTTCACAACGCATAGTATTCTTAACATCTAACTTATTTAAAGAAGCTACATCCTCATAGTCTGCATCCAAAGTTTCGATAATCACATCGTTTCTCGCATCATCGTCCAGTATATCGGCCAACCATTGCCGTTTTTCATGGCCTTTAACGTACACGAGAGGGGACGCATCATCCTCCTCCGTTGCACCCATCACCGCCGTCGTGATTAAACGTTTCGAATTCCAATATGAAACGTGTCCATCATTCCACGATAATCCATGGTGGTTTTTAATGAGCCATAAAACCTGGCATCTCTCAGATTTTGTGAGCATGTACCATGGTACCGGGCATGTAAAAATGTAATGAGAAAGTACGGATCCATTTCTCAAAACCGCAGCTTCCTTCACGACAAAATTTTTCCCAACAATAAATCCTTGCAGATCCACAAACGTTGGCGCAGCCATGATGATAAGATCCGATCGCAGACTGATGTCAATCATCAAACATCTCAATCTTTTATATTTTTCTTCATATGCAATGGAGGGGATATTTGCTGACCTATGTAATTTTGCGGACTACATTAGTCAATGGATTATATTCGACAACCCGATCGTGCAAGATGAGACAATAGGCGGTAGTATTCGCAGGTATATTTTCCCTGCACTCAAACTCTATTCTCACATCCACGGTAGCAGTTTTGACAGACTCGTTTTGTCGCGAGCAATCAATGACCGCTAGAGGACCGCAATGTAGAAATTTTGGAATGGTTAATAGCGCGGTGCTATTATCGCATCCGTAATACGATTTGCGAAAACGAGAGTACATGTCGAATAGGACGGCGAATCTATTTTTTTCAAAATCTAAATTTAAATCATCGTAGGGATAAAATTCCGAGTTTAAATAGAGATAGATCATTTTATTCCTGCCCTTTACGAGGTACAAGAGGATCACCGTTCCTCTTACAAATCTTTTCTTTTACATATTCCTTTTCTCTCTCTACTCTCGCTCCCTACTACCGCACGCCGCCGCCGCACGCCACCTCCGCACGCCATCGCTACCCTACTCTCTCTCCTCTCTCTCCCTTTTTCCGTCAGACCATTCTCTCTCTCTCTCTCTCTCACTCTCTCTCTCTCCCACTCGCTCCGTCCACCGTCCGTCCGTCTCCCGTCTCTCCCCCCTCTCCAACCTCCCTCAGCCTCTGCAGTCTCCTCATCCATCCCTCCCCCCTTCCATCCTCTTCCAGAATCTCCAGTATCTTCTCTCTCCCCCCCTCTTCCTCCTCTCTCATGCATACCTCCACCACATGTTCCCACGATTCTTCTTCCCAACCGCATATCCTACACCTCCTCCCCTCCTCCCCTTCCCAATATCTCCCTTCCCTCATTTCACTCTCCAATCTAAACCTCGCTATCATTATCATCCTTCCCTCCCTCCCCTTTTCCTTCAAATATTCCGGTATCCCTACCACTCTCACCTCCTTATACCATCTATTCCATCTTGATTTCTCCACCCTCTCGAATCTCGCCTGCTGTTGAATCTCTATATCCCTCCTCTCTATCTCCTCTCTTATTCCCCTTCCTTCCTCCCTCTTCCTCCTCACCCACTCCGTTGATACACCCCTCTCCCTATAAAAATCCCTTCTTTGCCTTTCCCATTTTGACATCCCCTCCTCTCCCCTTCCCTTTATCTCTTTCCAACACCTCCTTGTCCACTCCCCCCCTCCTCCTCTCTCTAGTTTCTCCTCATACTCCACCGCCCTCCTCCCCAATCTCGTTTTCATCTTTTCCCTTTTCCCCTCCTCCCGCAACATATACCCCGGTGTCCTCTCATCCACTCCTAATACCCACCTCATGTACTTCTCCTGTATTCTTTCAATCTTGTCCCATTCCTTCCACCCCCACACCTCCGCCCCAAACGCTACACAAACTATTACACTCCCTACCAACCATTCAAATATTTTCATTCTTCTCCCCCAATCACCACCAAACCTCCTCTTCCCTATTCCCCATATTTG
Source organism: Camponotus floridanus (assembly GCF_003227725.1). NCBI lineage: Eukaryota > Metazoa > Arthropoda > Insecta > Hymenoptera > Formicidae > Camponotus > Camponotus floridanus. The sequence goes on from NW_020229441.1 coordinate 67,806, forward strand.
CCCCATTACCCCCATCGCTTTCTTCACCCTCTCCTCCACCTGCGCCTCTTGCCCTCCTCCTCTCCTGAACCTATATCCTAAGTATTTAGCCTCCTTCACTTCCTCTATCTCCTTTCCCTTCCACCACCACTTCCCCTTGCTTCTTCTTCCCCTCCCCCCCCAAACCTCATCACCTTTGTTTTCTCCGCATTCAGTACTAAACCTTTCCTATCCAAGTACTTCTCCAACCTCCTCATCAGCCATCTCATTCCCTCCTCGTCCTTCGCCAATATCACCAAATCATCTGCATATCCTAATACTTTTAATTTCCCTCCCTCCAACCTCACTCCCCCAACTTCATCTTTCCCCAACCCCTCCTCTATATCCGCCATCATTAGATTGAATAGCAGCGGGCTCAATGGACACCCCTGCCTGACCCCCTTCACCGTCCAAAACTTTTTCCCCATCCTCCCTCCTACTCTCACTGTGCTCCTCGTCTCCTCATAAATCTCCATCACCCTCCTTCTTAATCTTGTACTAACCCCCCTCTCTTTCATACACCTTCCTAATACCCCCCTGTCCACTGAGTCAAATGCTGCCTTCAAGTCCACAAACGTCGCCACGATCTTCTTCCCCCTTGCTAATTCTCTCTCTACTACATAATTTAGTGTATAGATATTATCTATCACTCCTCTCCCCTTCCTAAACCCTACCTGCCCCTCTGGCAGCATCCCCTTCTCTTCCATCACCCCTCTCAGCCTTTCCGCCAGTATCGTCGCATATATCTTATATGCTGTCGGCATCAACGTCACCCCCCTATGGTCCCCCACCTCTCCCGCCCCTCTCTTCTTCGCTATCGGCACTATCACCCCATCCTTCCACCTTTCCGGGAACCCTCCTCCGTCCCACACTCTCCCACATATCTCCCCTATCCCCCTTCTCACTCCCTGCCCACCCCACAACCACACCTCATTCTGTAATCCGTCCTCCCCTGCTGCCTTCCCTTTTTTCAGCTTCCTAATTGCCCTTTCCACTTCCTCCGCTCTCAAACCCTCCCCCTCCTCTTCTTCCTCTCCTAATTCCCTTCCTCCTACCATTCCTTTCCCCAATTCCCCTTCTCCCTCCGCACCCTCCAGCAACCCCCTAAAATAACTGTCCCATTCTTCCATCTTTATTCTCTTATTCACCTCCACCGTCCTCCTCTCCCTATTGATCACCCTCCATACCTGCTCCTGCGTCCTCGCTTCCCTCGCTTCCTTCAACCATTCTTCGTTCCTGTGCCTCTTTTTTCTTTCACACAACTCCCTGTACTCCCTCCTCTCTCTCCCATAGTCCTCCCTATCCCTATTCCCCTTCCTCCACTCCTTCAATGTCCTCCTCACCTCCCTTTTCTTTCTTCTACATTCCCCGTCCCACCACCAGAGTTTAACGTTGGTCAATTTGCAGTTATCGAACAATGTAACATCTTGTGACACCGAATTCTTTTTACCAGTTTGTAGTGCAAAGATCACGTATCGCGGTTTCTCTAGCTGGGAGGCGGCTTTCATGGTCCACGAATGTTTGGTCGTGCTATGTAACAGAGGAAATTCGTATAAATCCCAAGATCGGAAACTCATGTTCAAATATCGTCCGCTTTCCAACATTCGCAACATTGATAATTTATTAATCTCGTTCAATATTACATGAGGCATACACCACTGTATCTTGAGTAATTCAATCTCAGCTTCCGACGACGGATGTCCGAATAGACAATTATTATCGTTGCGCGAACGTATCAAAATCAATTCGTGACGAGCGTTAATCACAACGCGTTTATAATCTTCGCAAAATCCCAGCAACATGTTGAGCGGCACGCAAAAGTTGAAATAATTTTTGTCACCGTTGTACGTCAAATCCCACGATGCATTCTTCAAGTTTATACTTTTCTGATGTGTTAGAGAGACATAATTTTTGAGCGTCGATGTTATTCCAACATTTCTGTTGCGATCAATCTCTACTCCGTCGAGTTCGTATCGAAGTTCATCAAACATGAATGCGACGCAATTGTTTCCCAATACAACCTTCATTTCATTATTCGCTTTACGCACATTAAATCTTCCCTCGATGTAAAGAAAGCTTTCGCACGGTAACGTGTATAAATCCTGATGTTGTATAGGTATTCGTATCTCATCGCTGTATCCAAGCGTCGTATTGGCGTACGGATTGTACGTATGAGTCTCAATCTTAACGATGCGATCATCAAAGACTGACTCACCTCCGATATTCAAAACATCAATCATTCTTTTCGTACGATGAATCCCAATGATTTCAAAAATTCACGATTCAACGCGCTCAGCTTCTTTTTAACGGCAATCTTATTATTGTCACCCGATACTGCTCGCCTTACTGCAATAGTATTGTCCCGCGTAAAAGTATTGTCTCTCGCGTGCTCCGTTTCGTTCAGTACAAGCATACTATGTTTGTCGCCGCCGTATATGCAATCTTACGGTAATTTCCTCTCCTCGAAAATCGAGCAATCGACCTCTTTGATCCACAATACGTATCGTTAAATCCGTAATGCTCCGTACAACGATCGGCAGATAAATGATCTGTGCCGGCGTTTCCGATATCTTATATCCTGGCGGTACGCTCGGTGAAAATTCATGTATCGTGTGTACGCGCATGCCGTTGCTGTACGCACCAGTAGTCACGTTGCATTCTATACGAATAATATTTACGTTTATAATATTAACAGGTTCGTCTGATTCATACCACTTGCGAGGTTGCAATATATGATTCGGCGAGAATCCAAGCAAGGATCCTACATTGTCGGGTTTAGTAAAGTTTATTCTGTAGGCGCATTTGATTTCACTCTTTAGCGTACTGTGATTGGCGCGGAGCACTATTGGATATTCCTCATCATAATCGTTTTCACCATCTCTGGAAAGGTGTTCATCTCGCAAAATTGCGCGTTTGAGATAATCATTTATGGCGTGCAATTCGTACGATCCTTCGGGAATTGTAATTTCCTTGTTGTCGTTGCCAAAATAAAATTTATTATTCGAAAAATTTACGTTCGGAATCGTGTGATAAGTTTCAAAATCCGTTAATCCGAGCTCGTAATCGGCATCGGTCAAATCTATAGCGGGGAAATAGCTTACAGCGAGAACGCTGCTTCTGCCAGTCAACGTAAGTGTCAGTGACATGTCGAACGAATACTGAGTCATGACGATGGATTGTCAGGCTTTAAATTGATCGTTTGAAGAAATTTTAAACACAACTGTCCACAGATACTCTGATTATAACTTTGATAAGATGTGTAATTGTATTCAATTTTCACTCGTCCGAAATATCGTACAAGTTCCTTGGGCGATCGAAGATTTCCAAAACTGTCGAAATATACGACACGATCGCCCCTCTTTGCGTACGTTACCCAATGAATACCGGGACCATCAACGTCACCCAAATTGACGATACCGCTCTCGTTTCGTCGTACGCCGCTTATCGGTAAATTATTGCGCATGAAAACACCTCTAAAGAAAGGTATACACATACGTTTCGCAAATTGTTCCAATTGCACGTTAGTTGTCGCACCTGTAGGCATTTTTAATGTTTTTTCGACGTTTTCTTTTTTCTCTTAGACTTTGTTGAGAATCCCTGTCCACGCTTGTACTGAGCGAGATAAAGTCCGCGACCTTCCATAGCGCGATTGTGACGCTGCATCTTTTCCAGCTGAAGTTGCGCAGCCTTGCTATCGTTTATCGCCTTTGCGATTCCCGCCGCACCGCCGGCCAATGAACCGACAACTCTCAACAACGGTAAAAGTGGTAAAACCATACCACCACGTTTCGCTACTGGAAGTATTCGTTTCTTCCTCCTCTTTGTCGTCGATGGCTTTTTCATCCCCATGCCGAGTTTTGTCTTTGCCTTCATTGCCGCCCAAACAGTCGTAGCGGCTGCTCTTTCACCGAGAGTCGAATCCCTCGCGGTAATGTGTTCTTGCGCTCTTGCAGCTAGTATGCGATCAGCGATGTGACGTTGGTCGAGGTCGTTGCTTCGCGCGTAAGCAATGTCGTGTTCACGACATGCCGCGTCCAATGGATTGATGCCTCGATCACCTCTAGCCAATCGTTTTTCTAATCGAGTTCCCGGCCCGCAAAACTGATAACCGGGAATATGTAATTCGATGGGAAGCGCGTTTATCGCACGATTTAAGAGGCCGCTACCTCTTACAATTCTCGCTGACATTCGTAGCAATCTTTTATCAACGGTGGTGGACCGTCAATGTGTGTTTGCTGCCACGGCTGGTTGTAATGTCGCATGCACGAACGATATTGTCGAACCTCCGGATCAGCCTTTATATATTCTGGAAGCTTGTCCCACAATCGTTCCACGTAATCACCAAAATTTTGAAGTAATAAAATCATTAGGATATACTGCAGTTGTTTGGCGGTAAGCCCGAGAATGTCTCTCTCATCCGACAGAAGGAGAAACATTTTTGATACTGACCGGTTTCGAGTCGAAACACTTCTATAAATAGGTCTCCCCCTCGCGATCATTCGCAAAATTGATTCGAAAGAGAAAACATGCAGTTCGTGCGACAAGCGCGGGTAATCAAAGTATCAAATTTCGATGATAGACTAATATCGGAGAAAAAAGTACGCAAGCATGGAAACATGCTACCGACTACTATACGCGGTATCGTTTGCGGCCCTTCAAACTGTGGTAAGACAAACGTGTTGATTAGTTTGATAGAAAGTCCACACGGTGTACGTTTCGAGAACGTGTACGTATACTCGAAATCGCTTCAACAGCCGAAATACAAATACTTGGAAAATTTACTAGCACCTATAGATGAAATCGGCTACTTTACATTCTCTAATAACAGCGATGTCATTCCACCGAGCGAGGCGCTTCCGAATTCCATCTTTATCTTTGATGACGTGGCATGCGACAAGCAGGATACGATAAGAGAGTATTTTGCAATGGGTCGACACTCGAGCGTTGACTGTTTCTATCTTTGTCAGACGTATGCCAAGATACCTAAGCATCTTATACGCGACAACGCGAACCTGCTGATCCTGTTTAAACAAGACGGCACAAATTTGAAACATGTGTACAACGATCACGTGAATACCGATATGTCTTACGACGATTTCCGTGCATTGTGTCAGAAATGTTGGCAACGCAAATATGGCTTCGTAGTCATTGATAAAGATAGTATGTTGATCAATGGACGATATAGAAGGGGATTTAATGATTTCGCGATACCGTAAAGCGATCAGTCATCATCGACACATCGATCGAGCATCATGAACGGCGATCGTGAAAAGATTACGACAGAGATTGCAAAAACGAGCGAATCGATTCGCAAAAAATATCGCGCTTTGAAAACTGGTAAAATGGAGGAAGATATCATATTGGAAAGACAATTTAAACCGATTACCGAGCCTTTAAAACAGCTTGTCGAAAATACTGTGGAATCTGATGCATCGAAAATCGAACCGTTGAGTTTGACGTTTGGTGAGAAGCATGAGGAAAAAATAAAAGAGTCCAAGCAAGGACTAAAGCGAGCACGGATAAATATGCCGATAAACGATTCACCGAAATATTCGACACCGAATCGATCAAAGCGAAAGAAGCAATTTTCTAATATGGCTACTGTTTCTACTCCGATAAAAGTACAACCGCGTCAAACAATACCATTCACGTCCGTCGAAGAAATTTACGAGACCACACCCGATTCTTTTGTAACATCGGTCCGACACGAATTAGAAACGTCCGGAGGTCAGAAAACGTTCCGAGAGCATTTAGGTCCACTGGCGCAAAAATATATAAGAGATATTATGAGTGTTGATAAAAATAAGAGTATGGATTACGTCTACGGTGTTAAATTTACCAATGAAGGAATGATGCTAGGTGATAGATGTTTCGATGTGGACAAGGAAGATAATATAATTATCGATGGAATAAAATATAAGGGAACCGAAGGTATCTACGATTTGATTTTTAAAAAATTTCCCAATCATAAAAAATATACTCGAGATGATTTGCATAAATATCAAAGTATATTAAAGATAACAAATGCGCATAAACGTGACAACAAAGTTAATAATCCTATTAAAACTAATAAAGGGTACAAGTACAAATATATAATTGCACCATTATTCCCCGATAGAAAGATGGGAAGAGGTATAGACGCGCCGCGCACCATGACGTTAAGCGACAACATGATCGATTACGTGCATTGGAACGATCCCAACGAATTGGTGGATCGTTTGCGATTGCTGGACGCCTCGCGTCGAGCCGGCAACAATGCTCACGACAATGAAATCTTGTCGATTATCGAAAAACTTCGCGAGGCCGGCATTATTATAAATTAAACTATGCGTCGGCGATACGTGTCATTCGGTCAATGTTCTCGGTACCGAAATGTCGATTAATAAATTCGGATTATCATTGGGAACGTCGAACAATTTGTACTATGGAATGGATTATTGAGAAATTACGTTCGCAATAACGTTCTCTGCCAAACTACTACCGGCTTTGACGCAAGGTCGCGCAAGATTCAACGCGTAGCCCAACCGGAAGCTGATACCGACGTCGTCAACAAACGATACGTGGATAAACTTTTGAGAGATCGGCAGGGAGAAATTGAGCAAAAAATTATCGCGCTCGAAACAAACGTGCAGGCGCTGCAATTAATGATGGATGAGATAAAGAATGTGCTGAGACATGCAACATCTAACTCGACACAGTAAGCGAGATATACTAATATCGCATATTAATTATGCCTCGATCAAACGTGCGAAAGAACAAAAGCACCTCCGAAAAGCGGCAACTAGTCGAGGAATTACATGCTCCGGCGAGAAGAAATTTTCCACGAAGACGCGTCATTGTACGCGGATACGATGATCTGTGGCAGGCGGACGTGGTGGACATGCGTTCGTACTCTCGACTCAACAAGGGTCATAAATACATACTCACGGTTATCGATGTGTTGAGCAAGTATGCGTGGGCCGTACCGCTCAAGAGTAAGAGCGGGAACGAAATGTCCGAAACGATCGCAAAGATTATTGGAGACGATAAAAGATGTCCGAAAAATTTTCAAACCGACAGGGGAAAAGAATTTTACAACTCGAGTGTGCAGAAACTCATGAAGAAGCACAACATTAATCATTACTCAATATATTCCGTTATGAAAGCCTCAGTCATGGAATGATTCAATCGTACTTTAAAAAACAATATGTGGAAAATGTTTACGTTGAATGGAAATTATAAATGGATCGATGAACTATCTCGACTCGTTGCAGAGTACAATACGCGAAAACATCGCACCATCGGTATGAGACCTGTCGACATCACTCCGACGATCGCCGAAAAACTTTTAAATACGGTGTATAGCAATGTAAAAATTGCGGCTCCTGCAAAATTTAAAGTAGGCGATTCGGTACGCGTGAGCAAATACAAGACCATCTTTGAAAAAGGTTTCACACCAAATTGGACGACCGAAGTTTTTAAGATTATCGAGGTGCAGAAAACTAATCCCGCGACATTTATACTCGAAGATTCGCGGGGAAATCCCGTCGCTGGAGGATTCTACGAATATGAGTTACAACGCGTCGCCAATCCCGACGTATATCTCGTGGAAAAAATTTTACAAAAAAAGGGTGACGAGGTTTACGTGAAATGGTTGGGAATGGATAAATCATACAACTCTTGGATCCATAAAAATAATGTGTTATAAACATTTATTGAAACATAAAATATATATAAATATAAAAATATATAATATAAAATGTACAAAATATATACATGATTATGTACAAAATATACAATAAATAAAATATATACATTTATTTACAACGGTATCTGATAATGTCCCCACGGTAGCGTATCGGTGGTATCGGGTACGATATACCGCTTGTCGTCGTACGGACTCAGAGCAATTTTCGTCTCGCGAATCGTGTATACTTGGTGTAATTTAGATCGTATACACGACTGCTGACGCGTCATTTCAATCTCTTCATTCAAGCACCGCGTGTAATCGTCAAACGTTATCGTTCTCGCGACAACGTTGCTTTTGACGCCTTTGACTTTCTTCGTATCCTTTTTCCCATTCACTCGTAACGCGTACATCTTTGCTCTGAGCCCGACGAATTCGGTCATTATGGCACCGTTGTTTTCGTCCTTCATCAGACCCGGCACCTTTTTATTTAGAAGCGGTATACCGTACGCATTATCCACCGCATAATCGTTCGTATCGAATCTAACAATGTCACGCTTCATATTCTCATACACATCCTCGCACTCGATGTGATATATGAGACTGTCCGTATCGGTGTACATTACCCGGCATTTGTCGCGATACATTGGTGTCATATACTCGTGATGAAATTCGTACAAACATGTCTTGGATGCACTATGTCGAGGATGCACATACCCACGTAAATCGGCTTGTAGAATTTCACCTCGAGTTTACGCAATTCCACAGCGATTAAGTTTTCCGAAAAAACACTTCTGCTGTGGAAATTTGGTTTCGCGATCATCGCCTCTGCGCCGTACCGACCGTCCCACTTTGTTAATAATTTTACATCGACACGATTGCGCACATTTTCCATCGTTTTACCAAACACCACATTATTCATTAATTTATATAAATTTTTTTCGAAATCATTTTTAGCCAATGTTCTGAAATGTGTATTTAATTCTATATAATTTTGAAGCCAGGGAGATTGTGAAAACTGTAAAATTCGATGTATTTTTGTTACACGAAGGCCGTGCCGCGTGCACTGCTGCAGGTTGCGGTAGTGTATCACGTAACGCTTCTTATCGTATAACGTTGCAAGCAGCTTGAATTCCCGCTTGCCAGGTGGTTTGTCACGTGTCGGGCAAAACGGTAGGTCAGTGTGCGCATCGTGAAGATGTTGCGGGTACTCGAGGTCCACTTCGAGGATATAGCCCGTAGGCGAATCTAGCGATGGATGATACGTCAAAATTTGACACATCGTCGACCCATCGAAAATCAGCATATAGCAGCGGTTGACACATTGCCCATCCGTACAAATTATTTACATCAAAGTACATCAAGTACGATGATGGTTTCGATGGATCGTACGACTCCATGTACTTGTTATTAGCGCGAGCGTATCTACCCGAACATTGGCTCAGACCACCGCGTATACCACGTTCGATAAACATAACCATGTCGATGTCTGTAAGCAACTCGAACGTGATCTTTGTATGCTTCAACATGGCGTCCCACGTGTATCCGGGGAGAGTATAGTAATACGCGGGGTCGAGTCCGTAACTTTCGATACATTTATCTCGAAAATGTCGGCTAATAACAAGACATCAATTTTGAGGTACAAGTCGCTATATTCGCCTAGCGTCCGAATGGAGAATCGCGTCCAGACGTTCTCGGCGTGCGCGTAATCGCTCTCGGATACAGTTTCACCAGTCAAGGAACTGTAAAATGATTCGCGCGATGGTAAACACGTATCATGCAACCTGTCGACGGAATCGATGTATTCGTACGGAAATACACCTTTTCGCGTTAACAAATTGAAATTTTCTGTTGATAAATTTTGAAATTCCGATTTTAAAATTTTGAGTTTATCTTTGTCCAAAAATGATGCCAATTTATCGAGACTCGATGCGAGAAATTTGTATGAATCAATGAAACGTAATTTTATTTGATTTTTTGATTCTTCTTCTTTAAGATCAACACTTTTGATAAACGAAATATATTTTTCCTTGGTTATCGGTAATAACTCGATTTTCTCTTCGAACGCTGTGGCTATTTCCTCGATGATAAAATGAGAATCGTAACCGGATAAATTGTGAAACACTATCGGAATACAAAAAGAATCTTTATAATTTAAATTACAATTTGAATATGCAGGACCTCTGTACCGCCAGGTCAGATGGCAATGATCGCGAACGCGTGTATCGTCTTGCGCGAATGGCTTTTCGCATATATGACAACGAGTGGCGTTATGGAATTTCTCCCACTCTTCGGACGTTAAATTTACCATGGGGACATTTGTTTTTAAAATATTTTTTACACGTAACGCCAAATTTTTAAGGTCTTCGGCGAACCATGCTATACAATCGGCGCTTCGACGCGAATGATACACTGATAACGATTCGTCGTACGAACAATGTACATAATAAGCTAAACTAAATACCCGATGGTGTTGATATAATTTTTCTTCTTTCGTCTTGGCCAGGACACATTCCAAGTCGGCGTACACGATGAATGGAAGCCGCTCCTTTCGATTAGGGTTGCTGAACTTGAGCCACTTGTCCTTGTCGCTCGGCAACCGGACAGCGCAATCGTTTAGCTTTCCGCAGTCGACCGTATGCGACTGCAACTTGTCGTCCGAATCAAAATAATGAAGGCATCTGTAAAGGAAAAAAATTTTAATTAAGATTTATGTAACAAAGTGCATAACTTATAATTATTCAAATAATATAAAATAAACTTACCGATCACAGATATATCTTTGGCCATTGTGTTTGCTCAATTGCCAGCTCACGAGCCTGGATAAATTCTTGATCCAAGCGAAATGTCCCACGCTGTTGCCGTCTTCAGTGTACAGCAGATTCACATGCTTGTCCCGTTTCTGCTGCGAAAGACGTTTCGGGACAATGTTTTTGTCTTCGATGTCGTACACATTGATTGAAATGTTATTTGCAAGTTCAAATTTCTTAATTTGATTAACAGTCACTGGAAACTCAATGTCCCGGAGATTCAGCACTGTCGCGTAATGCGGGTACGATGATTCCCGTTCCGCATGACTTTTGGCGGGATACAGAGCGGCGACCACTGCCCACGCGAAACACGCATTGTCCTTTGATTGCACGTTAATCACCGCTCTCTTTATCATAATCTCCCGCGGTAATTTGATGTGACATCCCGCGCGCATGGGATTGTACTTGTTTATATTTACAGTCAAGTTCAGTATTCGCGACAATGCCCACCCGCTATCGCGTTGCTGAAACTCTTCCAGAGACGCTAGGGTGGACTCGATAACGCGCTGTTCGTACCACTCGCGTAAATCAGATGTACGAAAGAGTTCATAGTTTCTCGTATTCACACTTTTATTCGCGTGTTTATCTCCGGCCACAAATTCGCCGTTGAATATAGTGTTCACTTTTACACTGTTGTGTTTTTTTAAAGCGTCCTGCACATGTTCCAACACAATGTCTTTAGCGTCATCGAGAAATTGGCGTGGTTCAATGTGATTATAGTTTATCACCGCACCAGTCGATACGCGACTCTCGAACGCCGTATCAAATTCGCGCCACACAAGTGCATTTTGACGCGCACTACATCCGCCACCCGCGTGTACGAAACGTCCACGTACCGAATTTTTCAAACCTTCGAGGCGCGCGATCCGAGCAATCAGTGATTGTCGATTTCCGATCGATAATCGCGGCCGTTTGATTCGACTTTGCTCTTCCAGCGACTCGATGTACTCGTCGCATCGTTGCTCCCACACAATGTAGTTTTCCAATGAATCAAGCAAAGCGGATTGTTCTCGCAAAATTTGCTCCTCCATATTGCTAACGTACACTTGCAAAATTTAGCGTTTCTAATGACAGGTCTGATGCACTTTAGCTACTGGTAGGGTGCGTCTCTCTATCATGATTTATATACCGTCTCATGTATTGTTTTATCATCGAACATTCTAGAACGATTTCATCTTACAAAAAATTTCCCGTAGTACCGTGTGCAATTTGGCCTTGATAATTTCACGTTTTGTCACGTACATTTGAAAAATCTAACATGATTGCATCAGGGGCAACCGTACATCGGCCCTTGATTTTAGCGCTTTCAGCTAAATCTTTGTCTAGAGATGATGCATGTTTTAACCTTGGTAGTTATTTTTTCTCTATTTGTCACATACATTTAAATAATTTTAACATGATTGCATCAGGCGCAGCCGTACATCGGCGCTCGATTTTAGTAAATTCAGCTAAATCTTTGTCTAGGGATGATACACATTTTAACCTTGGCAATTATTTTTTCACTATTGTCACGTACATTTGAAAATTTTAACGTGATTGCATCAGGCGCAGCCGTACATCGGCGCTCGATTTTTGCAAATTCAGCTAAATCTTAGTTTCGATGCAGATCTTAATCTTGAAAATTTCCCGTTTTGTCACGTACATTTGAATAATTTTGACGTGATTGTATCAGGAGCAGCCGTACATCGGCGCTCGATTTTAGCAATTTCAGCTAAATCTTTGTTCCGAAGATGATGATGTCATCGCAGCCATACATCGGCGCGACAAAATTTTGGAGGAAATTAAAATGTTGCGTCAGCAATAATCCCCTCTACATCACAATTTGGGATACTATTTGATTGATATACTATTTTGAATACTGATGTATTGATTCTAACACGATTGCAGTATTGCATCAATCGCGCGTGTGAAGGTTCACCGCTGAAGAAATTATGAATTTCTACGTTCCGATTCGAAACGGTGAAACTCCACCGTGTAAGAAGCAGAAAATGCGACACGTAGTTTAAATCGTTTAAAAAATTGTTACTTATTGATTTTTAATATTGTTGTATAATTATTTATATTTTTTATAGTATTCAGCCTCGTCGTGCGGTTCGCATACTTGGAGAAGGTACGCTCTAACCCCGACGTCGTACAAGTATTTGGACATTGGAATAAGCGTTGGAGCTGTATCGTACGTGGAACTGATTCTCGGCGATAATCGAGGCAATCAAATAGTGTTGTCCTTTTCAATGGAATTTGTTGATGCGGAAGCAAGCAGACGTTGAACAATTTCTACAATCGACTGCTCCCCCATTAAGAATTGGAGATTTAACGATTGAAATGTATCAATCGAAAATTGTAAAACTTGCATTATGCGAAAATTCTTTGTACATGAAACAGAAACATTATTACATTTATTTAATTTTGAAAATTGTATCGATCATTATGCACAATTGGTTATGCGAGAATACGTATCTCGTAATGAAAAATTTAAACAATTTGAAACTGTATTACAACGTAATAATATTACTACTGTATGCGATGCTGTAAAAACGATACGTGAGAGTGATGTCTTTGACAGGAATCATTGATCGATTGCGAATTATTAACATGTGCTGTTAAATGATATTCTTTACGATGCGTGCAATAAATAATTATTTTTATTCCATCTATGAATTTTATTTCTTTCCTCCATACGAATAAGAATAGTCGACAATTTTTTCTCAAACACGCTCCGCCAAGAGGTAGAAAATGCTGAGGTAGATGAGACGCGATGCTCTAATTGGAATGAGACGCGAGATATTAAAAAAGATATATAATGAAAGAGGAGTCTGCGACATTAGAAGATTATTTCGTGTTCTTTGCGTTTCGTTAGTCTTGTGTGTTACGTTAGTGCAATATGGCGAAGAAGACGTAATCATCGGTACTGAAGATGGGATGATAATGATGCTGGATTGGATCCAGTTTTGTGGAAAAAATTGAGATTGAGAGACAACTAAAACCCGTTTTCTGATTAGTGATGTGAAGAATTTACTTAAATAAGAGGGGAAAATTTCGAAAAGAGCTTGGCAACTTCGTTGTACAATTTAAGACATAAGAGCTTGGTTAAAAAATCTCGCACAATTTCGTTGANGTTTATTTAAATAATTTTAGTTCTTTTCTTGTCGAAAATTAGCGATCTGAAAAAATTAAGCCATATTCCGCTGCAAACATATGGTCCCCGAAAGCTGCCATTCAGCTACAACATATGGACCCGAAAACTAGTCGATTTCGCTACTATAGATATAAAACCCGAAAACTGCCACTTGAGCAAGAATTTTATTACTTTCGATCTTCCCACCACATGATTTAAGTGTCTTATGGATGTCCTTTTTCAAATTGCTTTTTCTATAGTGTATTATCGTAGACATGAGCATTTTTTAATTTACATTGATCCATCTTAACTTTGAATTATCAGTGTGTTGGCAATTCTGTGTAACGAAATCCGGTTGTTTGAATAAAAAGAATTTATGGAATACTGAATTTTATTATCTAAATCCAGTTTTAGAGAATCAACGGAATCATTGTTTCGTCGCTATATTGATCAAATCTTCATCAATTATAGAAGCATTAATATATTTAGGTCTTTTCTTGTCGGAAAATTAAACGAATCTGAAATTGCCATTTCGCTGCCAACATATGGACCCGAAAGCTGCCAATTTTTCCTACATCACATATGGACCCGAAGACTGCCTTTCGCTACTATATATTAAACCCGAAAACTGCCACTTTTGATGCAAGATAATTTATAGCTTTCGATACTTTCTACATTTGATTTAATATGTTGTATGGAGTCCTTCTTTAAATGTTATTGATCTATAGTGGATATTATCCAGCATATAAGCATTTTAATTTAGACATAATCCACTTTTAAACTGTGAATATCAGGGTATGGCATCTGGTTTAACTGCACAGAGGTTCGTTGTGAATAAAAGAAATTATGAAACATGAATTTTTATATCCAAATTCCGAAATTTTAAGAAATAACGGAAAATCATTGTTAACGTTCCTAAAATACAAATTCTCATCATTTGAAGAAGCATTAATTAATTTTAGTCTTTTCTTGTCGAAAATTAACGATCCGAAATTGCCATTTCGCTGCAACATATGGACCCGAAAACTGCCATTTCGCTACAACATATGGACCCGAAAACTGCCATTTCGCTACTATATATAAACCCGAAAACTGCCACTTGAGCAAGAACTTTTATACTTTCGATCTTCTACATATGATTTAAGTGTCTTATGGAGTCCTTTTTAAATGTTTTGCTCTATAGTGTATTATCAGCATGAAGCATTTTTGATTTAACATGATCCACTTTAACTATGAATATCAGTGGTTGGCAATCTGTGTAACGAAATCGGTTGTTTGAATAAAAAGAATTTATGGAAACTGAATTTTATATCCAAATTCAGTTTTAGAGAATAACGGAAATCATTGTTCGTCCTAAATGATCAAATCTCATCATTTAAGAAGCATTAATAATTTTAGTCTTTTTTTGTCGAAAATTAACGATCCGAAAATTGCAATTTCGCTGCAACATATGGACCCGAAAGCTGCCATTTTGCTACAACATATGGACCCGAAAACTGCCATTTTGCTACTATATATAAACCCGAAAACTGCCACTTGAGCAAGAACTTTTATACTTTCGATCTTCTACACATGATTTAAGTGTCTTATGGAGTCCTTTTTAAATGTTTTGCTCTATAGTGTATTATCAGCATGACGCATTTTTGATTTAACATGATCCACTTTAACTTTGAATATCAGTGGTTGGCAATCTGGGTAACGAAATCGGTTGTTTGAGTAAAAAGAATTTATGGAAACTGAATTTTATATCCAAATCCAGTTTTAGAGAATAACGGAAATCATTGTTCGTCCTAAATGATCAAATCTCATCATTTAAGAAGCATTAATAATTTTAGTCTTTTCCTGTCGAAAATTAACGATCCGAAAATTGCCATTTCGCTGCAACATATGGACCCGAAAGCTGCCATTTTGCTACAACATATGGACCCGAAAACTGCCATTTCGCTACTATATATAAACCCGAAAACTGCCACTTGAGCAAGAACTTTTATACTTTCGATCTTCTACACATGATTTAAGTGTCTTATGGAGTCCTTTTTAAATGTTTTGCTCTATAGTGTATTATCAGCATGAAGCATTTTTGATTTAACATGATCCACTTTAACTTTGAATATCAGTGGTTGGCAATCTGTGTAACGAAATCGGTTGTTTGAATAAAAAGAATTTATGGAAACTGAATTTTATATCCAAATTCAGTTTTAGAGAATAACGGAAATCATTGTTCGTCCTAAATGATCAAATCTCATCATTTAAGAAGCATTAATAATTTTAGTCTTTTCTTGTCGAAAATTAACGATCCGAAAATTGCCATTTCGCTGCAACATATGGACCCGAAAGCTGCCATTTCGCTACAACATATGGACCCGAAAACTGCCATTTCGCTACTATATATAAACCCGAAAACTGCCACTTGAGCAAGAACTTTTATACTTTCGATCTTCTACACATGATTTAAGTGTCTTATGGAGTCTTCTTTAAATGTTTTGGTCTATACTGTATATCAGCATGACGCATTTTTAATTTAACATGATCCACTTTAACTTTGAATATCAGTGGTTGGCAATCTGGGTAACGAAATCGGTTGTTGGAATAAAAAGAATTTATGGAAATTGAATTTTATATCCATATCCAGTTTTAGAGAATAACGGAAATCATCGTTCGTCCTAAATTATCAAATCTCATCATTTAAGAAGCATTAATAATTTTAGTCTTTGTTTGTCGAAAATTAACGATCCGAAAATTGCCATTTCGCTGCAACATATGGACCCGAAAGCTGCCATTTTGCTACAACATATGGACCCGAAAACTGCCATTTTGCTACTATATATAAACCCGAAAACTGCCACTTGAGCAAGAACTTTTATACTTTCGATCTTCTACACATGATTTAAGTGTCTTATGGAGTCCTTTTTAAATGTTTTGCTCTATAGTGTATTATCAGCATGACGCATTTTTAATTTAACATGATCCACTTTAACTTTGAATATCAGTGGTTGGCAATCTGGGTAACGAAATCGGTTGTTTGAATAAAAAGAATTTATGGAAACTGAATTTTATATCCAAATCCAGTTTTAGAGAATAACGGAAATCATTGTTCGTCCTAAATGATCAAATCTCATCATTTAAGAAGCATTAATAATTTTAGTCTTTTCTTGTCGAAAATTAACGATTCGAAAATTGCCATTTCGCTGCAACATATGGACCCGAAAGCTGCCATTTCGCTACAACATATGGACCCGAAAACTGTCATTTTGCTACTATATATAAACCCGAAAACTGCCACTTGAGCAAGAATTTTTATACTTTCGATCTTCTACACATGATTTAAGTGTCTTTTGGAGTCCTTTTTAAATGTTTTGCTCTATAGTGTATTATCAGCATGACGCATTTTTAATTTAACATGATCCACTTTAACTTTGAATATCAGTGGTTGGCAATGTGGGTAACGAAATCGATTGTTTGAATAAAAAGAATTTATGGAAACTGAATTTTATATCCAAATCCAGTTTTAGAGAATAACGGAAATCATTGTTCGTCCTAAATGATCAAATCTCATCATTTAAGAAGCATTAATAATTTTAGTCTTTTCTTGTCGAAAATTAGCGATCTGAAAATTGCCATTTCGCTGCAACATATAGACCCGAAAGCTGCCATTTTGCTACAACATATGGACCCGAAAACTGCCATTTCGCTACTATGTATAAACCCGAAAACTGCCACTTGAGCAAGAACTTTTATACTTTCGATCCTCTACACATGATTTAAGTGTCTTTTGGAGTCCTTTTTAAATGTTTTGCTCTATAGTGTATTATCAGCATGACGCATTTTTAATTTAACATGATCCACTTTAACTTTGAATAACAGTGGTTGGCAATCTGGGTAACGAAATCAGTTGTTTGAACAAAAAGAATTTATGGAGACTGAATTTTATATCCAAATCCAGTTTTAGAGAATAACGGAAATCATTGTTCGTCCTAAATGATCAAATCTCATCATTTAAGAAGCATTAATAATTTTAGTCTTTTCTTATCGAAAATTAACGATCCGAAAATTGCCATTTCGCTGCAACATATGGACCCGAAAGCTGCCATTTCGCTACAACATATGGACCCGAAAACTGCCATTTCGCTACTATATATAAACCCGAAAACTGCCACTTGAGCAAGAACTTTTATACTTTCGATCTTCTACACATGATTTAAGTGTCTTATGGAGTCCTTTTTAAATGTTTTGCTCTATAGTGTATTATCAGGATGCCGCATTTTTAATTTAACATGATCCACTTTAACTTTGAATATCAGTGGTTGGCAATCTGGGTATCAAAATCGGTTGTTTGAACAAGAAGAATTTATGGAAACTGAATTTTATATCCAAATCCAGTTTTAGAGAATAACGGAAATCATTGTTCTTATAACTTTGAGTTAAAAAACAATTATCAATTAGAAAAAGATAATAGCATTTAAATACATTTATTTACAAATTTTATGTCAAGTTATAAGTTTCTATTCTTTTTATATTAATATCTTGAGCTATAATTATTTTTTAAGAAAATAATTCTTTGCAGTATTTGTGAAATTGCAAAGAATTTTATAATAGAAGAGATTTTTTTTATTGTAATAGATTTGTATAAGATTGCAAAATATATTGTAGTTAATAGATCCAGAAAAAATATTTATACCGGATAAGATTTACTTTTTTAAAATTTTATTTTTTATTATATTAAATACAATATAATTTTTTCTGTCAGATCTACGAATTTACTGTTCTGCGAAACAAACTGTAAAATTTAAAAAAGATTTTTTTTGTGATATATATAAGACTATGATAATATGATATGCAATAAGACTGTGCAAAGTATTACATATAATTGATTGATTCAGAAAAATATGTAATGTATGTGATAAATAAATTTGGTTTGACATAAAGTATTAATATAAAACATTTTTACAACATCTCTGTAATATATCCTGAAAAAAAGTAAAATGATATTTCTTTTATATTTCCTGAAAAAAATAAAATTCTATCAATAATAATAACTTTTATGAAAAATATAATTATCATTAAATGATTATTTTTTTATTGTGACATGTAATAAGATGTAATATGTTACTTTATTAATATTTTTATTAAATTTATTGTATAAAATTTTAAAATCTCTAAAATATTTTCAAATCTGTAAGATTCATGTCCTTCATGGGATTTTAAATCAAGTTTTATATATTTCTTTGTATTTTCTATTGTCAAAAAAAATAAATAAATAAAAATATAAATACTAAAACAAGTAAAGTTCTATAAAAGTGCATAAAATAATAAAATTAATGTATAACAAAAAATCAATAAACCTTATATTATGCTGGCATCAGTGCATTGTGAAAAACCGGACACGAAAATAGAAGAGATAGTAGCAAGTTTTCTTCTTTATTCTATCTTATTTTTAATTAGTTATATATAACATGCTATATATAATACGCTTACGCTGTGTTAGAGAAAGATATAAATAGTTTTTTTTCTCTCTCTTAGTTTATATTTTTCTATTTAAAAATGAACATTCCAGTATAATATAGAATTTGCTGTAAAAAACTGATGCACCAAGGAGATACATAATTAAATTTTAAAAATATTTATTACTTTTATATGTATATTACACCATCTCAATATTATTAAAGTTTTTCATACAAATAGCAGTTTCCAGGTCTATATATAGTAACGGAATGGCAGTTTTCAGGTCTATATATAGTAACGGAATGGCAGTTTTCAGGTCTATATAGTAACGGAATGGCACTTTTCAGATCGTTTAGTTTTCGACAAGAAAAAACCAAAATTATTAATATTTCTTAAATGATCACTTTGACAGAGATCTGACCATTTTAGACAAATAGTGATTTGTTATTCTCAAGTTCTGAATTTAAATTCAGTTTCCTTCAGTAAATCCTTCAGTAAATCCTTCTTCTTCATTTAAATAACCGATTTCGTTCTACAGATTGCTAAAAACTGATATTTAAAGCTAAAGTTGTCACTAATATTAAACTGATAGTGCGTCATATTAATAATCATATATAAAGCAAAACATGTAATATAAGCTCATAATCAGTGGCATTTAATTAAATCACGTGTAGAAGATCGATAGTATTGAACTTGCACAAATGGCAATTTTCGGGTCTATATATAATAGCGGAATGGTAGTTTTCAGAATTATATATAATAGCAGAATGGCAGTTTTCAGATCATTTAATTTCTAACATAGGAATAATTACATGTCCTATATTAATCCCAATTTGGAGCATTCTTAATCATTTTCCTTCGAAAAAATGTAAACCAAAATTGTAATTTTACCTTAACCATTTATTTATATATTATATATATTGTAACGGTAGTTATAAGGACTTGATCAATGTTATGTATTAAGAGACTGTATATTTACTTTATATATGATTTTCTAAGTAGTTAGTATTGTAATTAAACTGTTCATAAATATATATAACTTATATAAAGCTTACCTTGTAAATAATAACAATTATTACATTTATAATATAAAAATTTTGTATGTTACGGTGGTTTTAAGGACTTTATATAAAAAACTGACTTAACGGTAGTTTTAAGGACAGTCCCCAAAACTGCCGATCAACATATATAGCTTTCAGGACCGACCTGAAAAGTGCCAAAAGACCTCAAAACTACCGATTCGTGACAGAAATCGTCCCGAAAACTGCCTCCCTACATAAATATATATATATATATATATATATATATATATATATATATATATATAAGAGTGCTCATATGTAAATGTTCGTGCATTTTGCAATTGTGTATATATATTTTATATTCATAGTAGCTATAGGTGTCCATCCTTAATATTATTATTTTATTAATTCAGGTGATACTTTTGCCAGGGGGGTACCCGGTGAGTAGGAACACGAATATAGGGTGTCCATATATTTCCGTCATATGAAAACTTACTGGTAAGTAATATTCTGACATAATTATATTTATAAGGTTTGATACTGTGAATTTTTGTCATTAAAGTACTTGAAAAAGGGGGATTATTATAAATGAAAATTTTTTATATGAAGTGTCAATGTTTTATAAGGCTTGGTACATGCATTTATATATAGAAGAGCATGATTGTAAATGTTCATGGTTGATTTTTGATGGTGTTCATTGGCCTTATTCTGGTTTTTAAATTATTTTAATCTAAATTTTATGTTATTTTGGTTCATTTATGCTAGTTGGTTTTTCTTTCTTTCCATTGGCTCATGTGTATATGCCTTAAGCATATAGATGCTATCCATTTTGTTGTACTTAATGCTTTGCAATTTTTATAAAATATTGGCAGTTTCCTGCTAGAATTTATTATTCTTATGACCAAATATTATTTTATATTACTTTTTCAGGCATTCAGGGGGGGATCACGTGACTTTGTCATATAAGGTATCCTTATATGATTTTCAAGTAAGATCGATTTAAATTATTATTCGTGTCATGGGCCATGGGTATTTGGTTAAATTTCGTTATTAGCTTATTATAAGTGAATGTTTTATTTGTTAAGGTTTTATTATTCATTTATTATTGGTTATATAAGAGTGGATATATATATATATATATACATATATACAGGGTCTACCAAAAGTGTGGAAACCCCTAAATATCTCGGAAAATATACGTTTTACAGAAAAGTGTTTCCAACAAAAGTTGTAGGGTTTAAGAAGATCTATATACTGATTCTATCAGTTTGACCTTGGATGGCGTCGTCAAGGTCAGGTCAAGGTCACATTGACTTTTTTAAATGACACCCCCTACATTTGATTGCATATTCTTATAGCTTAATTCAAGAGCTTTCCAAAACACTATAATAATGTTCATTTTTATTAAGTACTTTGCGAGTTATGAGGGTTGAATGATAGAGTAGCGCCGGTATTAACATTATCCAAGGTGTACTACATGGAGGTTACTCGCTCGGATTTGCATCTGTTGTGTGTGTGATCCAGCTAACTAAGGCAAGATCGGTCGTGGATCCAGTCAGCAAAAGCAAAGACCCAACCAAATTACAATCGAGCATTTAAAGACCTGGAAAGCAATCGACATAGTAAACAGTAAATAAATTTGTGGATGCTCATTTATCATAATAATTGTTCGAAATGTGTGCGTGTGCGTGCGTGCGGTGCGTGTATACAGAGATCAGGTTAGGTTGCACCAAACGATTGCAAATGTGTTTCAATGTGTTAAAGTAAATGCTGAAAGTGGCTGCCATTTACTTCCTGACAATATGCTAATCTTTGGTAGAATGTAGAAATGACTTTACGATTCGTTTCAAAAGGTATCAAAGCCATTTCATCCCTTATTCGCTGTATCAATTCGTGAATGGTTTTAGGTTTTGTTCTGTAAACCTTACTCTTCAGATATCCCCATAGATAATAATCAAGAGGAGTTAGATCTGGTGACCGAGGTGGCCAATCCTCTCCTCCCTCATTTCCGTTCCTTCTTCCTATCCACCGTAGCGGAAAAGTCTCATTTAAAATACGACGTGGTCCTGCACCAAAATGAGCAGGAGCTCCATCATGCTGAAACCATATTTCTTGGAAATTATTTGGAAAAGTATTCTGTATGGCTGGAATTATTTGATCAACAAGTAATCTCTCATACCTTTGAGCGTTCAAATATTCTTCAAAAAAAAACGGCCCTATTAAATAGCCATCTATTATTCCGCACCATACATTTATTTTTTGTGGATGTTGTGTGTGAGTTTCCCGCACCCAATTCGGATTCTCATCTGACCAGAAACGAAAATTTTGATTATTAACTTCTCCCGTTAAGGTAAAAGTTGCCTCGTCTGTGAAAACAATTTGATAAGGGAAGATGGGCCGGACATCTATTAGTGCCATCATTCTTTCACAGAAATGTATACGACGCTCCTCATCTCCGTTTTGCAATTCTTGAACGTATTGCAATTTATATGGATGGAACTTGTTCTTCTTTAAAATTCTCCAAACCGACATGGGAGCAATATCGTGAGTTTGAGCGACTCTCTGAACACTAGAATTGGGATCTTCAATAAATGTCTGCAGAACATCAAGTTGTTTTTCTTCGTTGGTTGCAGACAATGGTCTTCCTGACTTAGAGCGATTTCTTACGCTACCAGTTTGTCTAAAACGTTCTATTGTTTTTAACACAGTGGACTTATTAATTCGACGGTTCGGATACGTGTCATTAAATAATCGAACGACATCAGAGAACGATCTTTCGTTATCACCCCATCCACGCATCATGAGGATAGTGATTCTTTCACGTTCCGACAAGTCGCCAGCCATTTTTAAAACGTTTAATTTTAATTAATCGTACGTTGTATTTGGACGATAACAATTAATTTCTGCTTGCTCAAAGCTGAAGTTAGAAGGTGCTCGTTCTTTGATAGCTTTATACATTCTTAGTTGAATTTTAAATGCGAGTTAGACTGCATGTAGTGCGTCACATAGCGGTAAATGAAGGAACTAACGAGACGTTTCATACACGTTTTATGGAGCAATTTTTTGGCAATTTGACTTCAGCGAAATATGAGGATATGTTGAGGAATCGATCTTGCCTTAGTTAGCTGGATCACACACACAACAGATGCAAATCCGAGCGAGTAACCTCCATGTAGTACACCTTGGATAATGTTAATACCGGCGTTACTCTATCATTCAACCCTCATAACTCGCAAAGTACTTAATAAAAATGAACATTATTATAGTGTTTTGGAAAGCTCTTGAATTAAGCTATAAGAATATGCAATCAAATGTAGGGGGTGTCATTTAAAAAAGTCAATGTGACCTTGACCTGACCTTGACGACGCCATCCAAGGTCAAACTGATAGAATCAGTATATAGATCTTCTTAAACCCTACAACTTTTGTTGGAAACACTTTTCTGTAAAACGTATATTTTCCGAGATATTTAGGGGTTTCCACACTTTTGGTAGACCCTGTATATATATATATATATATGTATAATTATTTGGATTATTTTGTAGAATTTGACGCTAGATTTTATTATCAAAATTTGTTTCTGAAATTTTTTATCATTAATATTTTTATTAATTTATGGTCTAAGAACATATATTCATTTTTATTTGTTTTCAGGTGTTAGGTGAATCTAACAAGAAGGACAAGCAATGCTGAATTAAAATGTTGATGGTCAAGGATATATTATTATTTCTAAGGGTAGGTTTTATTAAAATTTATGCAAGTTCATTATTATTATTATTATTGTTATTAGTATTATTATTATTATTAGCATTTAAGTCGTTTCAATTTTTAATCATAGTGAATTATTGGTACTATATAATTTATTAGTTTTATCAATTGTTAAGTTTTGATTATTATCTTACGTCTTATTTATAATTTTGTCTTTATAAGTTTCATAGGATATTTATTAAATATTCATTGTTAGTTGGGAATTAATATATATATTTCTTGTAGTTATTCAGTGGCACTTAAATTATATTATTGTGAAATATTTTAACATTTATTATTCTTGTATAGGTTAGGTTGTCCTTTTGACGATATTAAGTCAGATACTAGTAATTTTGATTTTAGTAATATTATTTAGAGGGAGAGTTCGTTTGATATTTATACGATTTTGTTTTGTATTTCGATTATTAGTATCGTGCATTAAATTTTTACGTGATATTATTTAATGCGTAGCTATTATTTATTTGGTTTTATGATTTGCAGGTTACACTGGGAGCAGTATATCGACAGTCAATGAAAAATAAAATATTATCGTCGTGAGGGGTTACATCTATATACCAAATATGTTGGAATTATTATTCCAGAGATGTGTACGAGGGCATTTTACCCAAATTTGGACGTCATTTTTTTGATGATTTTGTCGACTAGTGTGGTGATCTACTTGGTTATGGTATCATGATTATATTATTTTTATAATTCTATTGTAAAAGATCTCGAAGTTACAACACTTTTGTTTGGTAAATTTGATTGTTAGCGTTATATTTATACTTCTAGTGAGTAGGAACTGTTATTTTAGAACTATATACGGGAACATATTATGACGTGTACTTATATTGATGAATTAATCGATTAGTACGTTGATCTACTTGGTAATGAGATCACAATTATGCCCTTAGTATTTCTCTATTGTAAAAGATATCGAAGTTACAAATATTTTAAATTTTTGTTCATGGGGTTGCCTTTAAAATTTTACTGCTAGAATAATCACCGGGGAAGTTACTAGAAGGTCATTAGATTTTTATCGTTAACCTTTACTTGTTTAATGAATTATTCTAACAAAGTCTACGCTAAGTATTGGCTTTATTTTGTATTAATTGTTTTATTTCTTTTACAGGTTACCGAATGGGAGCGTACATATATCTATATACGGGGAAGAAGAGGGTTGATGGATCAACATTTCTACGTCGAGAATTATAGGGGTTATTTCAACGCATAATTTTATATATATATATATATATATATATATATATATATATATATATATATATATGTTGTTGGTTAAGACATCTGTTTTATAAGGATTTTTGATTATATAAGTATTTTTTAATAGTACTGTCATGAGACGTACCTATTAATATTATGTTATTATATTTTTAACACGTTTAAAATATTTAATTATCATATTTTTTAACTATTTAAAGGCGATTGCGTTGCTTTTGTGATTATACAATATGTTTTGCCTGTCCTATGCATATTAATTGTTTGATCAATTCTGTCGAGTAATTTATCAAGTCTGTCGCTAAAATTTAATTATTAAATTTTATCGTTAATATTTGATTCTTCCAATTATATTTTATTATTGATGTTTCGTTAAAATTTTGAGATTCATTAACTAATTAATTTTTCTTTTTCAGGTGCAGGACTACCGTGGCTTTACTTTTGAATGATATTTGGATTTGTCGATGTCGAGGTGGATGATTATTAAAAATAGTATTAATTTCTTTTTAGAGGTAATTAAGGAATACAAGGTTTAAAATTATATTATTAACTAACAAGAATGTGTATACGTATATGTATCAAAATTTTAATATTGGTTTGTATGTCTTAAGATATTAATTTTATAAACGGCATACAATAAGATTTTATAAATGTCGATACTTTTGCTTTATATAAATGAAATATTGAAGTATCATTAATCATATAATAATTTTAAGTTTTGATTAATGCATTAAAATTTCGATTGTTCATATATCAAAACGATTTTATCTAATTTATTACAATTTATCTAGGAATACTGTTGCTAAAAATATCTTTTATCAAATTCTCATTGGTCAAAGCATTAATTTCTCAAAGAAGTGTTATTTCCATCTTAATTTATTCGCGGTATCCATGTAGGACAAAAATCGTTGCGTTTAGTATGTGTACATGTATGTGTGTTTAATAATATTTTTACTATATATTTTTTCTACACGTTGTTAGAGAATATATATACATATATTCATTGGGAAAAGGGAAGCTTATAAATCATTTCATATTTATGGTTTGATAATTTTAAAGAAATTACATAAGTAAGCGTAAATATTTCCCTTTGTTTTATTATTTTATATATTTATAATGTTAACTTATTATTTCAATTGTTAATTCTTATGCGTTAATTTTCATTGATATCATAAGGGATCTTTTATATATATTAATTATACGAATTTAGTTCTCTATAACATGGCAATTGATTATTATTGTTAGTAATTTGTTTTACGCGTATTTATTTATAATTAGGCTATGTAATATATGCATGTGTTTGATTTACATATTATTAAAATTTATATCTTTGGTTATTGATTGGACATTTGTCATGAAATAATTTAGTATTAATGTACAGCGTTAAATTGGGAATTTTTATATTTTGATTATATTATCTTGGAGGGTCATTATTCTCTTCGATTGTTTCATAGGAAATTGTATATAAACCTTTTATTAATTACGATTTTTCTTTTTCAGGTTCCTAGTGGTGAAAATCTACATTTAAGAGAGTGTTTACGTGGAAGAAAGAGAGATGTTCGAGCCTATAATTTGTGCTACAAGATTCTAACGATATATGTATATAAGCATAGACGTTCTTATTATTATATCTTTATTTATTCCTTTGATTCAACAAAATGTTTTATAAATTAATTTTATTTCATTGAAAAAAAATCTTGTTAATTTCTGGTTAGCACATACTATATTTATTTAATAAATTCTGTATGTCATAAAGAATAGTTAGGGGACTTTTATTTATCCGGCAGATGTAGATTTTAATTTTATTTAATTTATTCTCTTGAATTTTAAGTCATTATATTTATAGATTTTGTTGATGATCATCAGGTACATTTTGTTGTTCCGTTTTGTGTATCCATGTGTCTTATTTAATAATTAGGTTAGTAGGCTCCATATATTTCAATATATGTATATATATGTTAATAGAATTAATTATGATCAGATATATATATTTGTATAGTATATGTATATTTTGAGTAAGGTATAATTTGAGTAATATTTGAGTCTTATGGTTCTCCTAAATAGTAATGGAGATGTTAGACGCAAAATTTCAGATATATATGTATATATAAGAGGCGGTATTTATGCTTGTTTAAAATTGTAATCTTATTTCAACAAATCTGTCGGTCATGGTATTAGAGTTTATTATTAAAAGTGTCATGTATAAAGAGTTATAATTTTTCTTTTGAACGTATTGTACGTTTATTCCCGGTTATTTGTTCATAATGTAATGAGTACGTATTTTCACTGAGTGGCTTTATATGAATATATTGGATCAGTGCAAAAGTTCGTGCCCGATTTGTAAATAAAAATCAAACAGTTGTTATTGTTATAAAACCGCCTTTATTAATCAATAATATATTCGCCACCGTTCTCGACAATCATTTTCCAACGTTTAACCAATGTATGGATACCACGTTTGAAAAAATCACGTGGTTTTGCGTCAAAGAACGCGGTGATGTGATTTTTGATAGCCTCCACAGAATCAAAATTCTTGCCATTTAAATCGTTTTGTAATGACCGAAACAAATGGTAATCGGAGGGTGCGATGTCCGGAGAATATGGTGGATGCAATAAGATTTCCCATTTTAATTGTTTCAATTTGTCCAGAGTCATTTTCGATGTGTGTGGTCTGGCGTTGTCATGGTGGAAAATAACGCCTTTACGATTAACCAAGCTCGGGCGTTTTTCTTTCATTGCTGCGTCTAATTTGGTTAGTTGTTGGCAGTACTTGATTGAATCAATCGTTTGACCAACAGGAAGCAGCTCAAAATATATAACACCTTGGCAATCCCACCAAACAGAGAGCAAGACCTTCTTTGGATGCAACTCAGCTTTGGCAATTGAATCTGCTTCCTTCCAAGTACGCTTGCGTTTGACGTTGGTATACAACACCCATTTTTCATCGCCAGTCACCAAACGATCCAAAAAAACCTCTTTTTCCAATCGTCCGAGCAAAGAAACGGCTATGGAGATGCGGTCCAACTTGTTTTTTTCGGACAACGAATGCGGTATCCAAGTGTCGAGCTTTAAAGTGAGTCCCATCTTCTTTAAACGCCGAAACACGGTTGATCGATCAATGTTTAAGACCTCAGCAATCTCTTCCGAAATGCGTGTGTTGTTTGCTATTAATGCGCGCAGAACATCGTCATCGATGTCGGAAGGACGCCCAGAACGAGGTTCGTCTCCGAGGTCAAAATCACCACGACGAAATTTAGCAAACCACTTCTTCACCGTTCGAAGTGCTGGTGCACGGTTCAAATAAACCTCCTGAATATTTTTTGTCGCAGCGCCAACAGTTATTCCTTTCCGAAACTCGTAAAGCATCACATGTCGAAAATGCAACTTTTCCTTGTCCATCTTCAATGATTTTTTCACGACTTAAATTTAATCAAACCAAGCAATTTCTAATGCTCAAATGACACCTATGACTGTTATTTTTCCAATAATATATATTATGCATATGTAAACAACAACAGAGTTGCTAGGCAACTTTAACAGTGCCATATGTACGAATCGGGCACGAACTTTTGCACTGATCCAATATATATGTCACTATTATAAAGATGATTTTATTTAGTTTTTGCGCAGGGTTTATTTTATTAATTATTTGTATTAAGCATTTTTGCTTGTAAATCAAGTCTTTGCGTCTCCTTTTATATGGTTAGGTCCTTAAGGTTATATTGTTAATAATTATTTAAAAAGGGGCTTGTGGAGCAATTCGATTAATGCTAATTATTGAGGGTTTTGATTCTTACTTATAAGAGTGTTTCGTGTCTCTACTAGGTTTGGCTTATATCGATTGGTTTTCCTTTACAGATTCTTAAAATTGGGGATCTATGTACGAGTGTACACGTATAAGGCGGAAAATATTCTAAATATTCGAAGAGTGTGAATTATGTATATACTTATCGGGAGGATAATTGATCTTACATTTTACGATACTTTAACTAGAACTTAAATCTATTCTACGTAAGTATATATATTTTCCTTTCCTTTTCTTTCATATATTGTTTTTTTTTGTTATTTTATATATTGTTTTTTGTTTTTTTGTTAACAAAATGAATCGTTATCTAGTCTGTTTCATTACGATTGATTATTTGAATAATGATAGATATTTGTAAATATATATATATTTTAGATTTGAAATTCTTTACATTATTATGGCATTATGATTTTCAATATAATTAATTAAAGTTTATTCAATAAGTTTCCAATGATAACGGTTAGGTTCATTTTGTTAGATTTTGTCTATATATATATATAAATATATTTGCTATTGTTACGTCCCGCAACAAAAACACTTATGAATAAATTTTTTCTTTTATTTTCTATTTCTTTCCTTAATTATGTTATAAAAAAGATTAATCTTTACTATAAAAAGAGTCTAGTGAACGTACACACTCTTATATATACCGTACTACTAATAATCTCTATAATAAAATTTCGCTATACCAGTAGACCTAACCGAAAAACCAGCTATATAGTAGTGATAGATAATATACATATATACAAATAAAATTAACAAAATGAACCTAACCACAAGTATCAGAAATTTATTGAATAAATCGTAATTAATCATTAAATAAAAGGAGAAATTATAAAATAAAGAATTCTAGAAATCATATACACATGTATATATATCTTTATTAGTTGATTAATATAACAAAATTCAACAAAGATTCATTTTGTTAAATAAAAATAAAAATACTAACAAGTAAAAAGAAAATAAATGCTTACAATAAACTTAAGCTTCTTAATGTAGTAAGTAGAATCAGCTATCTTCCCAACGCATATATGCGATTCATGTCCTTCGAAAGAATGCCTTTCTCCTCGTTATAAATGTATATAATTCCATCTGGAGAATCTGTGAAAAATTAATTAATATAAGCTAAAACCAATAAATTCCATTTAAACATTTTCTTCAAGCAAAAGAAATAATTGTCATCAAAAATTTAAAAGTTCTCAACAATTAATATAATAAGACTATTTTACAAAATAATGATAAAGGAAAATAATAAAAATGTAATATAAACTCGGAAACTTAACCATATAAACCAAAATCAATATAAGAATTTAATTTATATACTTGAACCCAATAAAATTTATATATAAATAAATTTAACAAATACTCTTTACATTTCACGATATACATATAATAAACAATAACATTTTATAAAGAATTAAAATACTAAGTATAAAATCAATACATATGATATAACTAATTAATAAAATGAATAATTATATGAATACTAGACATCTTTATTAACAATATTATTAAGTAGCTGATAGTCTGCATGAATAATCAAAATTATTAATAGTCATTAAGGAATATCCATGAAAATGCAAATACGAATATAAGGTATAAACCATTAACCACATATATAATATATGCAATAAAGTTTCGTAAAACGAATATTTAAAAATAAAATACTTAATTCAACATCAGTATGTTGACGCCTTCTCAAATCAATGTAATAAATTTTAACAATTCAATTAGAACATTGTCTGAGTAAATTAAAAATTAAAATAACAATTAAATATCTCAATATAACAAGCAATTTTGATCTCCAGGAAACTCAATAAACATTTCACATAAAACCTATATATACATATATACAATAAATAATAATTTTATTCAGTTAAATGATTAATTTAAAATTTCGAACAATAAATATTAATATAAATATATTAACCAAAGAATGAATTTAACACTTACATCTTTCATTACAAGAACAATATTCATAAAATCCTAACTGGTAGAGATCAATTGAAATATTGAATAATAGTATATAGCAATTCTCTTTTCAAAAAGACCATTTTGATTCTGAGAACCT
Organism: Camponotus floridanus; assembly: GCF_003227725.1. Taxonomy (NCBI): domain Eukaryota; kingdom Metazoa; phylum Arthropoda; class Insecta; order Hymenoptera; family Formicidae; genus Camponotus; species Camponotus floridanus. The sequence continues at coordinate 98,737 of NW_020229441.1, forward strand.
GTAAAAGAAATAAAATAATTAATATACATATTAAAAATAATAATTATTATTCTACATGGACATTATTGAAATAAATGAAATAAAGAAAATAATTACTCATTCAAAGATTCAACATTTTAAATAATTAATTAAAATAAAATAGAAGACTTTTAATTATACGATCATTTTAAATTAATGATTTTATCAAATATACTTATATATACATATATATCATAAGTAATTTATTATGCAAAAGTTAAAACTAATAAATCAATAATAAAAAATTATAGAAAATAAAACTATTGAACAAATAATATACACGTATGTAAAAATATAACATATGGTAGTAAAAAAATTTATAATTGAATCAACTAATTATGCAACAAAAAGTATTTCGGCATTAATTCAATTAAATATAACAAATTCAGTATCGCAAGAATAATAAGTTAATTAAATAACTACCTAATAATTTAAATCAATCTCACTTAAATATCAAATAAAATGTCTCTCGGAATAAATATCTATATGTGGTATAGTCATCCATAATCCCAGCGCTGCTTGACTTCAAATAATGATATCTGAAAAATATTTAATAAAAGAATAATATTTGTTCATAATCACACAAAAATACTATAAATAATAATAAAACGAACAAACAAATTAATTAATAACCAAATGAACATTAACAAAATAAATAAAGAATTAAATAATGAATTCATGTGTATATTAAAAATTAAAAACTAAGAAAATTTAGAAAAAACTCAATATTAAAAACGAGACTATAATTATACAAAAATAAATATATATATACAATTAAATAAGAAAGCAAAAATCAATTAAAATAAAAATTCATACTTAACTCTTTGTCCCATGCAAAAGCCTCTTAAAAGACGTTCAATGCCAACATTGCGTGTCTCGTTATCTTCCCTCTGGCATGTATGATTTCATCCTATGACTTCACCCTCTGATTCAACGCGAGAACTGTAACAAAGAAATTATAAGTGAGAAATAATATCGATCATATAAGAACACAATAAAAATTAATAAATTACTAATTATCCATAAGAATTATTATTAACAGCAAAAATATAAACCCGTGCATTCTAAATATTATTTTCAAAATAATAAATACATCGACAATAGAATAATTCAATAAGACAAATTAATAAACGACACACTTTATTAAAATCATGCATTAAGAAATTAAATTTATTTTTTTTTCTGATCTACCGACACTCATATAATAACCAGATATAAAAATAGATGATAAATAATTTATAAGTCTATCTCAAATATAAATGATAATAAATAATAAAATAAATAAATTTAATAAAATAAATTCAATAATGAATAACTACAAATAATACAATATTATAATTAAAGAAATCATTTAATAAATATAAAATTCTATACTCACGCTTTATTATATAGAAAATATTCAAGGCCTCTTAAAGATCAACCTTTGCACATTTAGTGAGCGTGACATTAATTGCATTACCCAGTTTGAAACACCACCCAAAACAATAGAATTATAAATGAGAGAAATAATAATATAACTCTAATACTAAAATATTATAAAAAGGTTAACAAATATGAATGATTTAATAAATCAAGAAAACTCGTACAAAATTATACAATAAAGCGTTACTTAATGAATATAAATTAAATAAGAAAATAATGAATAAACATATATACAAGTTTATATATATACATATATATAATATATATAAAACCTAATAATAATTAATATTTCAGAAGAAAATCTATTGCGTGAATAATTCAGCATACAATTTATAATACAGTCTATAGGCATTGTGCAAAAGAAAGGCACTCTTATCTCCCCTCATATTTTTCTGCGCCGACCGCCTTATCTCCCCCTTGGTAGGCGAACCAAGACAATAGAGAACTTCGAATAAAGAAATTAAAATAAGACTTTGAATTAACTTCAAGTAATAAACTTCTCTTCACACGAAATAAAATTTATAATATTCATAAATTATTAATATTTAGACTTTATAAAACTTGATGTAACATATATATATATATATGTATATCATTCGAAAGATATAATTCGAAATTTATTATTTAAACAATATAAGTCATTTTAATAATTTCAATAATATATATATATATATATATATATATATATATATATATTATATTAAAATAAAGTTAATCAAATATTTTTGCTAACCAATAGCAAAGAAGGCAAAAACAATAATTATTTAAACAAATTAATTCATGCATATATATATATGAATAATTAAAAGAATATTATTCTGTATGAATGAAATTATTAAAGACTATTAGAGCGTCATAAATAAGTCCGGCGTACCGTCTTATCTCCCCTATTTCTTTGTTATCTCCCCTTCAAAATGCGACGTCTCAAGACCAAGCGCACTCGAAATAATAGCACGAGAATAATAGCATGCATAAAGCTGTTCTCAATTTTATTAATATTAATGAATAAAAATCTTAATTTATTTTCACAAATCAAATTTACATATACATAAATAACAAAGATGCAAAGCATATGTATATGAATATTACTAATAATTATTCAATTATTAAGGTCTATTAATTTAGCATTTATTATGTATACATTATAAATAATTTTTCTTTTAAATAAATAAATTTATTAAATAAAAAGAATAAATGCACACATACGTATATGCATATACATATATATATATTTATGTATATATATGTATCTTTATTAAAAGAATAAAATTATTGAAATAAAATTATTGCATGCAATTATTGAATGCGAAATTATAAAAGTATAAGAATAGTATTTACCGAGTGACTCAGTTATCTCCCCTATTGTTCTCTTATCTTCCCTTCATCCGGTGCAGCTGCGCTCCGAGCTTATCTCCCCTTCATCCGGTCGCCGCGTTCCTTTCTTTGTCCGCTGTGACAGATTAAAATAATATTATAATTTCGAACTCCTAGCGTTAATAATTATTATTCCTCATTATAAAATTATTATTTTATGATCAACAATTATTACCAACAATTTATAATTATATTATGCAATTAATCTTTTATAAAATTATGTTAAACACATTATTTTTTGTTAATAACAATGTAATTACAATGATTTGAAGCACCGGAATTTGACGATATTATTAATAATTATTTTTTATATTATTACACAATAGTTAATGATTACTTTTAAACAAAGCATTTTACAAAGATTATTCATGTCTTAAATGATAAAGAAAAATTCACTGATTCAAAATATATAAATATATATATTGCAAAGATTCTGGAAGCTAATAAATTATTGTAAAAGGACTTACCGTTATAATTATATGAACAATGTCTCGACGCACAAGCACAACTGACAGCTCCGCGGTCCCCCACTACGTACCGCGCGCCCACTACGTCATAGCGCGCTTTAAGAAGAGAGACAGCACTAGCGACGGAACAGCCAATGCGCTTCTCTTACCACCTCCAACGCCTGCTTCTTACCATCTCCAACGCCTGGAACAGAAGTGGGAATCGACAGTATTTCAAGGAGTGAACCACAGACCGCAGTCGCTAGTTACAGTCCACAGAGAGTAGTTGCAAGTTGCATGCGCCGTCTTGTGCGCGCTTTTCATTCAGTCAGTCATTAGCAGTCAAGCTCACCGGACACATACATAATAAGAACTTAGTCGCGATTCTAATTTTTCTTTTGAGACTTAGTCTCTAGATATAATAAAATTGTATAACAAATAGTATTCAAATAAAAGTGATTTTTACTCACCATCTCCGATCTTCTGCCAACTTCTTGAATCGCCCTGTCAGTTCTCCAAATCTCCACCGAGGTAGAGCAGTTTTGAGAAAGAACAGCGGTCCTCTTGTACATCTGCGAATTCCATCAACCGGTAAGTAATAAAAATTCAACAATCAACTAATTATTTCTTTAATAACTCAATTTTAATCTTGCATGACAACTCAACTATTCTTACTACTTTAATAATTTTTCCTGAACCATACCTTATCATTGCACAGACTCTTAGTTTTTCTTTGTGATTGAAATTCCAACTTCAACCGGTCCTCAGTATTAAATACTTAGAGCGTAGCGCCGTTCTGGTCAGTCACTTGATGTGCATTGGGTAGCATACTACTCCTCTGCCGTTTTCATAAAAAGATTCTTTTAAAGAATTTCTTTATGGACTCTGAGCCGCTGTGACGGGACGTCTTGCACATCGATACTCGACCTCGAATGAAAGACTGGCTCTTAGAGGATCTGTCGAAATAATAGATTTTATGCACTGGCTTATAATTTAACTATTAAAATATTCAATTAATTTTATACTTACTTAATATAAGCCAGCCGCTTTTATATTTATGTCATTCAGTGACATAGTCTGTATCCATATATCCCCTCCAGTCTAGACACTTCTGATCGAACCTGAGAATTTTAAACAAAATTAACAATTCATAATTATCATTCAATATATTTATATACACATTTTAACAATTTTAATACGAAAACATATACTTCAAATATTATACTTCAAATATTATTGAATATGTCGAACAATTTAATGTATTAAAACTTTATTCTCTTTTATCATTGATTCAATATTTAATTCGAATTTTTACTTACCCTGACGCTTTCTCTTCCGAATATCTTACAGACTCTATTTTTCAACCTCAACTATGCTCTCGTATTCTTATTAAATCAAACATCCAACTCATTTATTTTATTTTATTTTCTTAACAGGACATACACACTGAGAGTGTATATTTTTATCCTTTATTAATCTAAATTACTACATCATCGTAAGTAACTATCATACTTAACAAACTACCGTTAACACGCACATTTCCATACTAAAATGAACCACCTTTGTAGATGGTAAATTCACGTAGAGTTGATCAGATAACCAATAGAATCTCGGTTCGCGAAGGACGCGTCCGTAGGCGTGAACAGATTCGCCAACGATTTATAAGGAGCGGCGTAACCATTCCTCGCCAGCTTTTTGTAGATGTCGATGACATCCCTATAGAAATTGAAACCGCAATCAATAACCACGAGGAATCAGAATTCGAGCTATTATTCGCACCTCTCTCTCTGGATCCGTCGGAGATTCCAGAAAATCACGAACACGACCCGCTTGAGGAACCCAGCAACGAACTTAACAACGACATAGCGGAAATCGATTCCGATAATCTTAGTGAATGCTCCACAATCATCCTTGATGAAGTAAACTCAGAAATTTTATTCAGCGCATGGGAAAGGAATGCTGAAATTCATTCGTCAAGAGAAATAAGTATACAAGTTTCACCGCCATCTACTCCTCAAGACTCTCCCCCATCTTCTCCCGTACTATCACCCTTGTGGCCAGGCTACATGCCACCGAGTTACTCCCCATTGACTCTCGAAGACATCGAAGAGTTTGAAAGATCAAATTTACAACGAGAAGTCGAGCCCTTATTCTCAGATGAAGAAGAAGCTGACAGGCTCGCCGATGAATATGCAAGTGCCTTAATCGAATCACTCGATAGGTCCATTGCCGAAGACGAAGAGTAAAATCTCTAAACTGTATCAATAAATTTCTACGTTTTCCATATACATATATTCTATGAAAAAAAATAATCTATACACACAAATATATACCACAAATGTATTTATTAAATTGTTAATAATAAAAATATAAACATATTATATATTTCCAAGAACAAATTGAGTCAGGTTCAATCTACTTAGAGTTTATTTCCAGTCGTCAATACTCTCACATAAAGAAGCGAAATACTCTATCTCTCGGCGTCCCGGGGTATAGCCGGCTTAGCAGGTTGCCCTAGAAAATAAATTGAGAGATAACCTCTGATCGAATGAAATAAAATTTAGTGAGCCTAAATTAGAGTTCGAGACGTAACACTATTCCTGGTTTTACGGTTAGTTCCACTAGTATAACGAAATTTTATAGAGAGTAATAACAATATGATAATATTATAACATTTTATTGATATTTCCTTATAATTTTCAGGTATTCTGTAGCGACTTTCAATGAGTGTACTACACATATGCTGTCAGTGAGGGACAGTTATATATATATAGACGTTATTATATAATAATAATAGGTAAAGATTATGATATAGATATAGTTTCGGAACTTTAATATGCGATATAGTATAATATAAAGATTATGAAAAATTTTTATTGCGGGACATAACATAAGTCACGTTAGTACGTCATATAAGCATGCGTTATTCGGATAAAAAACATTCATTTCTAGTTAGTTCAGTAGTTCGCATCATCGAATGGTATGTTGAAAAAAAGCGTTTAATTCGCGTTAGTACGTCGTATAGGCGTACGTTATTCGGATTAAATACATTCATTTCTAGTTAGTTCAGTAGTTCGCATCAACACATGCTATCTAGAAAAAAAGTGTTCTGTTCTTGTTTGTACGTCATATGGGCATGCGTTAGATGGATTAAAAGCATTCATTTCTAGTTAATTCAGTAGTTCGCATCATCGCATGATATCTTGAAAAAAAGCGTTCAATTCTAGATTGTACGTCGTATAGGCATGCGTTATTCGGATTAAAAGCATTCATTTCTCGTTAGTTCAGTAGTTCGCATCATCGCATGATATCTTGGAAAAAAGCGTTTAAGTCACGTTAGTACGTCGTATAAGCATACGTTATTCGGATAAAAAGCATTCATTTCTAGTTAGTTCAGTAGTTCGCATCATCGAATGGTATGTTGAAAAAAAGCGTTTAATTCGCGTTAGTACGTCGTATAGGCGTACGTTATTCGGATTAAATACATTCATTTCTAGTTAGTTCAGTAGTTCGCATCAACACATGCTATCTTGAAAAAAAGTGTTCTGTTCTTGTTTGTACGTCATATAGACATGCGTTAGACGGATTAAAAACATTCATTTCTAGTTAGTTCAGTAGTTCGCATCATCGCATGATATCTTGTAAAAAAGCGTTCAATTCTAGTTTGTACGTCGTATAGGCATGCGTTATTCGGATTAAAAGCATTCATTTCTCGTTAGTTCAGTAGTTCGCATCATCGCATACTATCTTGAAAAAAAGCGTTTAAATCACGTTAGTAAGTCTTATAGGCGTACGTTATTCGGATTAAAAGCATTCATTTCTAGTTAGTTAAGTAGTTGGTATTATCGCATGCTATCTTGAAAAAAAGCGTTCAATTCTAGTTTGTACGTCGTATAGGCATGCGTTATTCGGATTAAAAGCATTCATTTCTCGTTAGTTCAGTAGTTCGCATCATCGCATGCTATCTTGAAAAAAAGCGTTTAAGTCACGTTAGTACGTCGTATAAGCATGCGTTATTCGGATAAAAAGCATTCATTTCTAGTTAGTTCAGTAGTTCGCATCAACACATGCTATCTTGAAAAAAAGTGTTCTGTTCTTGTTTGTACGTCATATAGGCATGCGTTATTCGGATTAAAAGCATTCATTTCTAGTTAGTTCAGTAGTTCGCATCATCGCATGATATCTTGAAAAAAAGCGTTCAATTCTAGTTAGTACGTCGTATAGTCATGCGTTATTCGGATTAAAAGCATTCATTTCTCGTTAGTTTAGTAGTTCGCATCATCGCATGCTATCTTGAAAAAAAGCGTTTAATTCACGTTACTACGTCGTATAGGCATGCGTTATTCGGATAAAAAGCATTCATTTCTAGTTAGTTCAGTAGTTCGCATCATCGAATGGTATGTTGAAAAAAAGCGTTTAATTCACGGTAGTACGTCTTATAGGCGTACGTTATTCGGATTAAATACATTCATTTCTAGTTAGTTCAGTAGTTCGCATCAACACATGCTATCTTGAAAAAAAGTGTTCTGTTCTTGTTTGTACGTCATATAGGCATGCGTTAGACGGATTAAAAGCATTCATTCCTAGTTAGTTCAGTAGTTCGCATCATCGTATGATATCTTGAAAAAAAGCGTTCACTTTTGGTTTGTACGTCGTATAGGAATGCGTTATTCGGATTAAAAGCATTCATTTCTCGTTAGTTCAGTAGTTCGCATCATCGCATGCTATCTTGAAAAAAAGCGTTTAATTCACGTTAGTACGTCGTATAGTCATGCGTTATTCGGATTAAAAGCATTCATTTCTAGTTCAGTAGTTCGCATCATCGCATGATATCTTGAAAAAAAGCGTTCAATTCTAGTTTGTACGTCGTATAGGCATGCGTTATTTGGATTAAAAGCATTCATTTCTCGTTAGTTCAGTAGTTCACATCATCGCATGATATCTTGGAAAAAAGCGTTTAAGTAACGTTAATACGTCGAATAGGCATGCGTTATTCGGATTAAAAGCATTCATTTCTCGTTAGTTCAGTAGTTCGCATCATCGCATGCTATCTTGAAAAAAAGCGTTTAAGTAACGTTAATACGTCGAATAGGCATGCGTTATTCGGATTAAAAGCATTCATTTCTCGTTAGTTCAGTAGTTCGCATCATCGCATATCTTGAAAAAAAGCGTTTAAATCACGTTAGTAAGTCGTATAGGCGTACGTTATTCGGATTAAAAGCATTCATTTCTAATTAGTTAAGTAGTTCGTATCATCGCATGCTATCTTGAAAAAAAGCGTTCAATTCTAGTTTGTACATCGTATAGGCATGCGTTATTCGGATTAAAAGCATTCATTTCTAGTTAGTTCAGTAGTTCGCATCATCGCATGATATCTTGGAAAAAAGCGTTTAAGTCACGTTAGTACGTCGTATAAGCATGCGTTATTCGGATAAAAAGCATTCATTTCTAGTTAGTTCAGTAGTTCGCATCATCGAATGGTATGTTGAAAAAAAGCGTTTAATTCGCGTTAGTACGTCGTATAGGCGTACGTTATTCGGATTAAATACATTCATTTCTAGTTAGTTCAGTAGTTCGCATCAACACATGCTATCTTGAAAAAAAGTGTTCTGTTCTTGTTTGTACGTCATATAGACATGCGTTAGACGGATTAAAAACATTCATTTCTAGTTAGTTCAGTAGTTCGCATCATCGCATGATATCTTGAAAAAAAGCGTTCAATTCTAGTTTGTACGTCGTATAGGCATGCGTTATTCGGATTAAAAGCATTCATTTCTCGTTAGTTCAGTAGTTCGCATCATCGCATGCTATCTTGAAAAAAAGCGTTTAAATCACGTTAGTAAGTCGTATAGGCGTACGTTATTCGGATTAAAAGCATTCATTTCTAGTTAGTTAAGTAGTTGGTATCATCGCATGCTATCTTGAAAAAAAGCGTTCAATTCTAGTTTGTACGTCGTATAGGCATGCGTTATTCGGATTAAAAGCATTCATTTCTCGTTAGTTCAGTAGTTCGCATCATCGCATGCTATCTTGAAAAAAAGCGTTTAAATCACGTTAGTAAGTCGTATAGGCGTACGTTATTCGGATTAAAAGCATTCATTTCTAGTTAGTTAAGTAGTTGGTATCATCGCATGCTATCTTGAAAAAAAGCGTTCAATTCTAGTTTGTACGTCGTATAGGCATGCGTTATTTGGATTAAAAGCATTCATTTCTCGTTAGTTCAGTAGTTCGCATCATCGCATGATATCTTGAAAAAAAGCGTTCAATTCTAGTTTGTACGTCGTATAGGCATGCGTTATTCGGATTAAAAGCATTCATTTCTCGTTAGTTCAGTAGTTCGCATCATCGCATGCTATCTTGAAAAAAAGCGTTTAAGTCACGTTAGTACGTCGTATAAGCATGCGTTATTCGGATAAAAAGCATTCATTTCTAGTTAGTTCAGTAGTTCGCATCAACACATGCTATCTTGAAAAAAAGTATTCTGTTCTTGTTTGCACGTCATATAGGCATGCGTTAGACGTATTAAAAGCATTCATTTCTAGTTAGTTCAGTAGTTCGCATCATCGCATGATATCTTGAAAAAAAGCGTTCAATTCTAGTTAGTACGTCGTATAGTCATGCGTTATTCGGATTAAAAGCATTCATTTCTCGTTAGTTCAGTAGTTCGCATCATCGCATGCTATCTTGAAAAAAAGCGTTTAATTCACGTTAGTACGTCGTATAGGCATGCGTTATTCGGATAAAAAGCATTCATTTCTAATTAGTTCAGTAGTTCGCATCATCGAATGGTATGTTGAAAAAAAGCGTTTAATTCGCGGTAGTACGTCTTATAGGCGTACGTTATTCGGATTAAATACATTCATTTCTAGTTAGTTCAGTAGTTCGCATCAACACATGCTATTTTGAAAAAAAGCGTTTAATTCACGTTAATACGTCGTATAGTCATGCGTTATACGGATTAAAAGCATTCATTTCTAGTTAGTTCAGTAGTTCGCATCATCGCATGATATCTTGAATAAAAGCGTTCAAATCACGTTAGTAAGTCGTATAGGCGTACGTTATTCGGATTAAAAGCATTCATTTCTAATTAGTTAAGTAGTTCGTATCATCGCATGCTATCTTGAAAAAAAGCGTTCAATTCTAGTTTGTACATCGTATAGGCATGCGTTATTCGTATTAAAAGCATTCATTTCTAGTTAGTTCAGTAGTTCGCATCATCGCATGATATCATGGAAAAAAGCGTTTAAGTCACGTTAGTACGTCGTACAAGCATGCGTTATTCGGATAAAAAGCATTCATTTCTAGTTAGTTCAGTAGTTCGCATCATCGAATGGTATGTTGAAAAAAAGCGTTTAATTCGCGTTAGTACGTCGTATAGGCGTACGTTATTCGGATTAAATACATTCATTTCTAGTTAGTTCAGTAGTTCGCATCAACACATGCTATCTAGAAAAAAAGTGTTCTGTTCTTGTTTGTACGTCATATAGGCATGCGTTAGACGGATTAAAAGCATTCATTTCTAGTTAGTTCAGTAGTTCGCATCATCGTATGATATCTTGAAAAAAAGCGTTCACTTCTGGTTTGTACGTCGTATAGGCATGCGTTATTCGGATTAAAAGCATTCATTTCTCGTTAGTTCAGTAATTCGCATCATCGCATGCTATCTTGAAAAAAAGCGTTTAATTCACGTTAGTACGTCGTATAGTCATGCGTTATTCGGATTAAAAGCATTCATTTCTAGTTAGTTCAGTAGTTCGCATCATCGCATGATATCTTGAAAAAAAGCGTTCAATTCTAGTTTGTACGTCGTATAGGCATGCGTTATTTGGATTAAAAGCATTCATTTCTCGTTAGTTCAGTAGTTCACATCATCGCATGATATCTTGAAAAAAAGCGTTCAATTCTAGTTTGTACGTCGTATAGGCATGCGTTATTCGGATTAAAAGCATTCATTTCTCGTTAGTTCAGTAGTTTGCATCATCGCATGCTATCTTGGAAAAAAGCGTTTAAGTCACGTTAGTACGTCGTATAAGCATGCGTTATTCGGATAAAAAACATTCATTTCTAGTTAGTTCAGTAGTTCGCATCATCGAATGGTATGTTGAAAAAAAGCGTTTAATTCGCGTTAGTACGTCGTATAGGCGTACGTTATTCGGATTAAATACATTCATTTCTAGTTAGTTCAGTAGTTCGCATCAACACATGCTATCTAGAAAAAAAGTGTTCTGTTCTTGTTTGTACGTCATATAGGCATGCGATAGACGGATTAAAAGCATTCATTTCTAGTTAGTTCAGTAGTTCGCATCATCGCATGATATCTTGAAAAAAAGCGTTCAATTCTAGTTTGTACGTCGTATAGGCATGCGTTATTCGGATTAAAAGCATTCATTTCTCGTTAGTTCAGTAGTTCGCATCATCGCATGCTATCTTGAAAAAAAGCGTTTAAATCACGTTAGTAAGTCGTATATGCGTACGTTATTCGGATTAAAAGCATTCATTTCTAGTTAGTTAAGTAGTTCGTATCATCGCATGCTATTTTGAAAAAAAGCGTTCAATTCTAGTTTGTACGTCGTATAGGCATGCGTTATTCGGATTAAAAGCATTCATTTCTAGTTAGTTCAGTAGTTCGCATCATCGCATGATATCTTGAAAAAAAGCGTTCAATTCTAGTTTGTACGTCGTATAGGCATGCGTCATTTGGATTAAAAGCATTCATTTCTCGTTAGTTCAGTAGTTCACATCATCGCATGATATCTTGAAAAAAAGCGTTCAATTCTAGTTTGTACGTCGTATAGGCATGCGTTATTCGGATTAAAAGCATTCATTTCTCGTTAGTTCAGTAGTTCGCATCATCGCATGCTATCTTGAAAAAAAGCGTTTAATTCACGTTAGTACGTCGTATAGTCATGCGTTATTCGGATTAAAAGCATTCATTTCTAGTTAGTTCAGTAGTTCGCATCATCGCATGATATCTTGGAAAAAAGCGTTTAAGTCACGTTAATACGTCGTATAGGCATGCGTTATTCGGATAAAAAGCATTCATTTCTAGTGTTACGTTTAGAGATTTCGTTTTACGTCTCGATCGTAACTTCTCACGTATTTATTTGTTACGCAATTGTAACTTCTCTCTATTTCTTTTTCAGGGCAACCTGCCAAGCCGGCTATACCCTAGGACGCCGAGAGACTAAGAATCTTTTGCGCTTCTTTCAGGAGAGGGATTGACGATGGGAAATAAATTAGGTGCGTTGAACCTGACCCAATTTATCCTTTTTGATCTGTTTTCTTTTATTAGTTTACTTCCTTAGAGCTTTACAAATTTTTTATTATTGTTATTATTGGACAGTTGTAGATAGTGTATATCGTTATACGTATAGATGTGTGTATGTAGTTAATGTTCTTCTCTATAGCATTTCTAAGGCGATATCTAGATATGGTTATTATTCGCGGTTGTTGAAGAAATTATCTCGCTGCAAGTATTCGTAGATCTCGATAAAATCTTCGTCTGTTAGTCCTGCGAGGGGTTGGATACTGCTTGGTAAGACTAGGTCCTCTGGTTCCGGGTAGAAATTTGGTTCAGGGGGATCCAGAACTTGACCTGGGTTGGATGGACCAGCCTCAGTTTCTGTGCTTTGTTCTATGGGTCTTCGTTCTTCCGGTATGGAAGGAAGATCTTCCGGTGTCCTGACCGGCGAGTAGCTGGGATTAGATGAATCCTGGATGGGGGAGTAATTGGGCGATGGTGGCCTGGCTCTGGGCTGTTGTTCCTCTTGAAGAACCGCTGGAGGGTTTCGGGGAGGACGATAAGGGTATGCGCGGGAGGGCGCGAAACTACGCACTGGAGAGTACCTTGTTACTCTGCTTGTTAAGTCGTTCTCGTCGGCAAACAACTGACGAGCTGTAGGGAGCCTAAGTACCGACCGGGAGGCACGCCTGCGGCGTATACCCGCGGCACGGAGGGGAATTTCGCGTCCAACGGAAGAAGTTCGGCGGGGGTTAACCATCTACCGAGGGAATATGACTATTTAGTATATTTGATGCGATTGATTTAAGGGGTTACACCACAGTAGAGAGCGAAAATTTAACGTTTCTTTGCGATTTTTTTTTAAGTGGAAGGAAAAGTAAAAGGGTAATTCTTTTTAAGAATGTTGTTAAGCATGTTTTGAAGTTTTAAAAAAAATTTTGTTTATTAAAAAATATTACAAAATGGCTGCCAAACAGCCGTTTCTGCGGAACGGTTTTTTTTGGAAGGGCTCCGCGGCACGCAGTAGAAGTGCAGCAAATATTAATCTGGAACAAAATAAAAAATTTTTTCTTAAACTACATTAGTATAGCTATAGAAATACGTAGGGGATTTTGAAAATATTTATTTTTGTTAAATTGGCGAGCATTTGAAAAAAAAGTTCATTTTACTACCAAAAAAACGGGCACTTATTTGTACCTAAAAAATCGAAATATTAACTTATCGAAAATCGGCTACGTATTTCTATCCGGAATGTTGTTTTAAAGATGTGATATTAATTTGGAGTGAAAAAATAGAAAATTGCTTGAGTTATGCTGCGTGCCGATTTGAAAAAACGTGTTTCGAGAAAAACGCGTTTAAAGTTTTGACTCGTGTTTCGAACATGATAAAATAAAAAATTTGATTATTAAAAATTTTTTACCTTTAATCTGCTATTCCAGCACCGTAAAGCTGACCTTCCAGGTTGCTAAACTCCTCCTCGTTTTCTTTCCTGGATGCTTTTATGCTGGAGCGAGCCTCTTTCGCTGCGTCCGTCAAAGAGCGCTCCGCACGTTGTATTCGAGCAGCATCCGCCTCTAAGCAAAAGTTGTAGGATTGTGGTCCAATGTTCATGTCCAACACTTTCATTATTCTTAAAACGTTTATCAGACCATCATTAAAATTACAAACAGCAATGTCACTTGCTATTTGTAATATTTTCTTTCCGCTAGAATAATTTTTAGGAGCCAAGTGCCAGACTGTAGAATTAAAACTTTCGTTGCTGTTCTGCGTATAGCCTCCCAAGCAACGATTCAGCAACTCGTCACGGCTCAAATCCTCGTAGATTGGTCTGATGGCTTCAAAAATTTCGTTCGATAGTGCCGGCTTATGATGAAAGGAGTCTAAGGAACCCGTTGCTTGCGCCTTCTTCCATTCGCACCAAGACTCTGAGCATTTTTCGTGCTGTGGATTTTCGTCAGTTGACATTTTATGAAATAATGTCGCCCAGATTTCATTTCTCATATTTTCCAACGAGTTTGAATTCCGTCGAATGGCCAAGCCATAATAAATTGTTAACTGATCAATTAATTTCATAGTTAATTTTCCTTTTCCTCCAAGATTTTTTGTTTTTTTTCTCAAATTTCTCAACCGAGTGCCCATTCGTTTTTGCACATGATCAATACATTCTTTTTTTGACACTTCAAAATTTTCATACGGTTTTGCATCCAATATCCCCTTGAAAGTTTTACTGTCACCATCACCTATATAATTTGCGTATTTAAGTCCGTGTAAAGCTTCGGAACGTTGAAACATCTCGATGACAGCATTTACCTCCATTTTACCCGATGAGCCTTCATGGTTCGACTGACATTGATCGGCATGAGTTTCGAGCCATTCTTCATAATCAGCAGTATCTAATTTATTTTTCCAGTGCTCGCAAGCTTTACAGTATTTCGATTTCACTTCAATGTCAACAATTTTCCCTGTAAACCATCCAATCAATGATGTGATCCCGAAAAGAGACGAAAATCCTCGTTTTCTCCAGGAACCATCACCAGATACAGTTATTCCCGTATGCAATCCATTTTCTTCACTTTTCTTCTTCTCATCTTCTGCTGCCTTTTTCATACTACAGTCTCGCACGGCTGTCGTAGCGATCAAAATCATATTTACTGCACGGTCGTAACAACTTTGGAATATAGGCCGTGGCAATTCCATAAATGCGCAGAATTTCATTATTCCAGCTAGCCCCACTCCTAATAGTCGCATTGTTAGTACAATCCTACGGTTAATTTCATATCCATTTCGTATGAATGGACAACTCGGGATTTCAACTTTTGGACAATTCGGGCAACAGACAGTTATTTTGAAGCCTAAACCCCGCGTACCTGATTCGAGAAATCTTATATCAGAGTTGCACGTTTTGCACTTCACATATTCCGAAATGGCAGAGAAAACGGCAAAAAAGTTTATAATTCGGTAACTAAATTCACTTTGTATATCGATATCGTCAGTCTCAACTTTCAATTTCTTTGCCGAAGCGCTGACACCGGCCGAATCTTCTTCCGCTTCATATCTGTTCGGCGGTCGTCGTTTCGTCACGTTGCTCCGTCGCCGCGTCTGATACGATATTTTTGAGCCTTTATGGCTTGCATACACTTTCTTTTCACTCATTGCTCAACTCACATACATATCAAGGCTACAAATAACGTGTGAATGAAAAATTAGCACTGCAACAGAAAATCGTGATTTCAAATAACTTCCACGCAAAATTTACGTCTTCTCTCAACAGCAAAGGACGCTGTACTAACGTATTTTGTGTTCAAAATGCTTGAAAATGTTTCTAACGACATCTATTAGTGTATTAGAGAAGTTAGAAATCGAATGGTAAGACATAATGCTGTACTCGACAAGCAGTTTCGTATTTACCGCAGGTAGTCGTTTCGGAGCAGTCGGGAGGGGTCGAGAAAGAGCTCGAAATTTCAATGAAAACGATTTCTGGCAGATATAAAACCGTTTGTCTCTTATTCTAGAGGGTTCAAAGGACTTTTTAAGCCAATAAAAAAAAATCGATTTTTTGAAATTTCTACTGTGGTGTAACCCCTTAACACAAAAGGGGTTTACTTACGATGATGCGTAGAAAGGTACCTGTTAAGATGAATGGTTTTATAAGGTAAATGTAGTCACAGCAAGGTGGTTCATAGAGTTAAGACGAATAATACGGCTTAATGAATTATTGTGAGATAAACGAACGTAGATTATGATGGTATATCTCGCTCGTTCTCATATAATGGTTGAACGTTCGGCTATATACAGTTCATTGGGGTACAGCAATTAATGATTTATTTAATATATTTTGAATTTTTCAGGGGCATGCGGTTGCACCGAGAGGTCCGGAGATTCAGGGGGTACAGACAAGGGTACGGGTAAGAGCGGCTGGCTTACTTCAGATAAGTATAAAATTCATAAAATGTTTCGATAGTTAACTTGTAAGCCAGTGCATAAATTCTACTATTTCGACAGATCCTCTAGGAGCGAGTCTTAGATTCTGAGTCTAGTATCGATGTGCAAGACGTCACGTCACAGCGGCACAGGATCCACGGAGAAATTCTTTCAGAGAAGCTCTCCGTGAAAGCGGCAGAGGAGTAGAATTTACTACTCAATGCACATCGAGTGACTAACTCGAACGACGCTACACTCTAGGATACGCTTTGAGCGTTCTCAGAGGATCGGTTGAAATTTAAATTATTCAACTCAAAGAGAAATTTAAAGTCTGTGTACGGACAGGTAGAATTCGAGGAAGATTGTCATACAACGAATGATAATTTATTCAGCATATTTTGAATTTCCAGGAGCATGCGGCTGCACCGAGAGGTCTGGAGATTCAAGGATACAGACGAGGATACGGGTAAGAGCGGCTGGCTTACTTCAGATAAGTATAAAATTCATAAAATGTTTCGATAGTTAACTTGTAAGCCAGTGCATTAATTCTATTATTTCGACAGATCCTCTAGGAGCGAGTCTTAGATTCTGAGTCTAGTATCGATGTGCAAGACGTCACGTCACAGCGGCACAGGATCCACGGAGAAATTCTTTCAGAGAAGCTCTCCGTGAAAGCGGCAGAGGAGTAGAATTTGCTACTCAATGCACATCGAGTGACTAACTCGAACGACGCTACACTCTAGGATACGCTTTGAGCGTTCTCAGAGGATCGGTTGAAATTTAAATTATTCAACTCAAAGAGAAATTTAAAGTCTGTGTACGGACAGGTAGGATTCGAGGAAGATTGTCATACAACGAATGATAATTTATTCAGCATATTTTGAATTTCCAGGAGCATGCGGCTGCACCGAGAGGTCTGGAGATTCAAGGATACAGACGAGGATACGGGTAAGAGCGGCTGGCTTACTTCAGATAAGTATAAAATTCATAAAATGTTTCGATAGTTAACTTGTAAGCCAGTGCATTAATTCTATTATTTCGACAGATCCTCTAGGAGCGAGTCTTAGATTCTGAGTCTAGTATCGATGTGCAAGACGTCACGTCACAGCGGCACAGGATCCACGGAGAAATTCTTTCAGAGAAGCTCTCCGTGAAAGCGGCAGAGGAGTAGAATTTGCTACTCAATGCACATCGAGTGACTAACTCGAACGACGCTACACTCTAGGATACGCTTCGAGCGTTCTCAGAGGATCGGTTGAAATTTAAATAATTCAACTCGAAAGAAAAATTTAAAGTCTGTATACGGGCAAGTAAGATTCTGGGAAAATCGTCAATAGGCCTAGAATAAATCGAACTAATATACAAAGTTATTATCAAGGTTGATTAAGAATGATTATTATTTTATTATTTCCTTACCGGATGACGGGATCAATGGATGAATACAGGCACCGCTGCTCCTTCCCTGGGTTGCTCGACCTCGGTGAGAACCTGAAGAAGTGGCAAGGCAGCGCAGAGAATGGCCAAAGAGTCAGAGGTTGCTGGATGGTAGCACTTTATTAAAGTGTTAATGTTGATACAGCTCTCTTAATAGAGATTGAGACTAAGTCCCGAAAGAAAAAATCAAAATCGCGACTAAGTTATTTTCGAATAAGTTAAGGTGTCCGGTAGGCTTCTAGGTTTTTCCTCTTCGAGAGCTGGAGATCTGATGGGCGTAGAGAGAGCTGAGACACAGGCGAGTTAATGGCGCAGAGAGCTCCGTAGAGGGGCCTTAAATACCTTCCTCTGGTTCGATGTTTAATGGTAGGGAGAAGAGGTGGGCCTCTTCGGTGATTGGTGGGTCGGCTGCTGGAGCTATCCCTTCCTGCT
Organism: Camponotus floridanus; assembly: GCF_003227725.1. Classification (NCBI taxonomy): domain Eukaryota; kingdom Metazoa; phylum Arthropoda; class Insecta; order Hymenoptera; family Formicidae; genus Camponotus; species Camponotus floridanus. The sequence goes on from NW_020229441.1 coordinate 117,025, forward strand.
ATGAGTTTGCGATGTGGTGGGTGAGAGTTTTGTGGTAGGGATTGCAAGTCTTGCGTCTTAGATTTATTAAATAATTTTAGAATAATTTTTAATAATGGTTTTTAACAATCAAAATTTTTTATAATATCGTATTTATGTTATTAGAAAATTTGAGTTCGATTTATAGCAATTGTTTAAATTTTAAGTGATATTTTGGTAAATTCTGATGTATTAAACCATTATTATTACAATGATTTTTACAATGGTGCGTATATAGTTAAAATTAATAATTAGTAATTAATTAATATTTAGTAAATTAATAATTAGTAATAATTAGTAAAGAAAAATTTAGCATTTGGATTGCAGATTCTAACGCAACGGATGCGAAGATGGCTTATCTCTTTTTCTAAAAATAGATATGCTGGATGTCCTTCGAAGAATGCTCACTGCATTCTTTCTCTTTATAAGACACATTAGTAACAGTAATATTTTTTAATGAATTACCTTTTAAAATTCGTTTACGTGGTTTAAATTGGCATATTACACGTATTATTTCCAGGTTTAATAATTATCTTAAGACTAATTATTAAGATTTATCATTTACAAGATATATTTTTATTTATTTAATAAAGGCTTTAACAATTAGAATTTTTGTGGTTTTATATGTATATATTTTAAAATTTTCAAAGTCGACTTTTAATGATTACTCAAGTCTATGAATAACATTTTAATAAATTCTAATGCGTTAAGCCATTATTATTACAATAAATTTTACAATAAGAATATATGGAAATTAATTATCGCTTCGCTTAATAGTTATTATGTCGCTAAAAGAAATTTTATTCTTACAATTCTCGGAACAACGTATGAAAAAGCGGCTCGTTTTTCTTCTAAGAATGATCACGACGGATGTGCTCGAAGAATTCATTGCACGCTCTACCGTGATCTTTTATTCAAGAGGTCTTTTGATTCTGACAATATTTTATTCTTTGAAGATTTTCATTTGGGCGACTTTTATATTAGCACATATATATATATATATATGTATAGATATGTATTCGCATATTGCTTATGAAAATTGATTTCAGCAAGTTTTTACTGAATCGTATTTAATAATCATCGTATAAGATTAATAATTATTGTATAAAATCTTGGGGTTATTAATATTAATTATTTGTTAATATTCGTAATATATATATATATATATATGTTTTGTGTGCTGATTAATTTTGTCGCGGTAGCAGTCTATTATATCTCCTCCTTTGTTTTATTGTTAAATTTGTTACAAAATGTATATGCATATAGTATGCATATACATATAGGGATATTGTTGGACAAGTTAATATATATATGTTAATTTCTATCGCGAAACTTATTTATTATATTTATACCTTTATTTTATTGGATTTTGTTATAAAGTATATATGCGTATATGCGAATTTATTCAATTTACACGTCACATATAGTATGCATATATATGGGGATATTTCTGGACATGTTAATATATATATATGTGTCAATTTCTATCGCGACGCGTATTTATTGTATTTATACCGTTATTTTATTGAGTTTGGTTATAAAATATATATGCGTATATGTAAATTTAGTCAATTTGTATGTTACATATAGTATGCGTATATATAGGGATAATTTTGGACAAGTTAAGATATATATTTGTAAATTTCCATCGCGACGCGTATTTATTGTATTTATACCGTTATTTTATTGAGTTTGGTTATAAAATATATATGCGTATATGTAAATTTAGTCAATTTGTATGTTACATATAGTATGCGTATATATAGGGAGATTTCTGGACATGTTAATATATATATGTGTCAATTTCTATCGCGACGCGTATTTATTGTATTTATACCGTTATTTTATTGAGTTTGGTTATAAAATATATATGCGTATATGTAAATTTAGTCAATTTATAGGTTACATATAGTATGCATATATATAAAGGTGTATATTTTTATCTATTAATATATGTTAATTTTTCGTCCTGACGATTGTTTATTACGTCTCTACTTTTATTTTATTGGATTTTGTTATAAAATATGTATGCATATGTGTATATGTAGTCAGTTCATATGTCACATATAGTATGCATATATATATATATATAGAGGTATATGATACTGGATAATAGTATAATATTAATAGAGAATACTTTGTTAATGCTTAATTATAAAAGAGAAGTCGATGTATTAATTTGGTTTGCATTCATGCGAGCGCGAATTTAGATCTTCCCTCTGCCTTTAGGTCGGGAGAGGATGTTTAAAAATTCCAATGGAGATAACGCGACGTGCTGGACTTGGCCTTGCACGCTTGTTCGACTCGTAGAGTTATACGCATAATATTCTTTGTGCAATATTATTCGTAAGTACACGTATTATTTCTCTATTTCTCTCGTGTTTTCACGTTTTATTTCCTTTGACTTAATGATATATGTATATTATGCATGGTAAGAAGTTGCTGTCATTATATTCATTGTTGAAATTTTTTTTTTATTTTTATTTAATAAAGTTTTTAAATTTAGATTCTAATTTTTGAGTGTTATTTCACACGTTATGCAGCTGGGCCTTATTCATTTCTCGGAAGATTTTAGTCTTACATTATTAAATTTGCATATGTTCACATGCACGTATATATATATATATATATATATATATATATATATATATATATATATATATATATATATACGTATAAGAGTGCTCATATGTGAATGTTCGTGCATTTTACAATTGTGTATATACATTTTATATTCATAGTAGCTATAGATGTCCATCCTTAATATTATTATTTTATTAATTCAGGTGATACTTTTGCCAGGGGGGTACCCGGTGAGTAGGAACACGAATATAGGGTGTCCATTTATTTTCGTCATATGAAGACTTACTAGTAAGTAATATTCTGACATAATTATACTTAATAAGGTTTGGTATTATGAAATTTTGTCATTAAAGTACTTGAAAAAGGGGGATTATTATAGTTGAAAACTTTTTATATGAAGTGTTAATATTTTATAAGGCTTGGTACATGCATTCATATATAGAAGAGTGTGATCGTAAATGTTCATGGTTGATTTTTGATGATGTTCATTGGCCTTATTCTGATTTTTTAATTATTTTAATCTAAATTTTATATTATTTTGTTCATTTATGCTAGTTGGTTTTTCTTTCTTTTCATTGGCTCATGTGTATATGCCTTAAGCATGTAGATGCTATCCATTTTGTTATACTTAATGCTTTGCAAATTTTTATAAAATATTGACAGCCTCGTGTTAGAAATTATTATTCTTATGACCAAATATTATTTTACATTAATTTTTCAGGCATCCAGGAGGGGGGTCATGTGACTTCGCCATATAAGGTATTCTTATTTGATTTTCAGGTAAGATCACTTTAAATTATTATTTGTGTTATGGGTCGCTAGTATTTGGTTAAATTTCGTTATTAGCTTATTATAAGTGAATATTTTATTTGTTAAGGTTTTATTATTCATTTATTATTGGTTATAAGAGTGGATGCATATATATATATATATACATATATATATATATATATATTCATATGTATAATTGTTAGAATTATTTTGTAGAATTTGAAGCTAGATTTTACTACCAAAATTTTGTTTCTGAAATTTTTTAATCATTAATATTTTTATTAATTTATGGTCTAAGAACATATATTCATTTTTATTTGTTTTTAGGTGTCAACAGGTTTAGCAAGAAAAACAAGCAGTGCTGAATTAAAATGTTGATGGTCAAGGATATATTATTATTTCTAAGGGTAAGTCTTATTAAAATTTATGCAAATTCATTATTGTTATTATTATTGTTATTAGTGTTATTATTATTATTTGCATTTAAGCAATTTCAATTTTAATCATAGAGAATTATTAGTACCATATAATTTATTAGTTTTATCAATTGTTAAATTTTGGTTATTATCTTACGTTTTTATTTATAATTTTGTCTTTACAAGTTTCATAGGATATTTATTAAATATTCATTGTTAGTTGGGGATTAATATATATATATCTTGTAATTATTCAATGGCACTTAAATTATATTATTATAAAATATTTTAACATTTATTATTCTTGTATTTGTTATGTTATCCTTGTGACGATATTAAGTCGGATACTAGTAATTTTGATTTTAATGATATTATTTAGAGGGAGAGTTCGTTTGATATTTATACGATTTTGTTTTGTATTTCGATTATTAGTATCGCGATATTATTTAGTGCATAGCTATTATTTATTTGGTTTTATGATTTATAGGTTATACTGGGAGCAGTATATCGATGGTCAGTGGAAATAAAATATTATCGTCGTGAGGGGTTACATCTATATACCCAATATGTTGGAATTATTATCCCAGAGATGTATACGAGAGCATTTTCACCCAAATTTGGACGTCATTTTTTTGATGAATTAGTCGACTAGTGTGGTGATCTACTTGGTCATGGTATCATGATTATATTATTTTTATAATTCTATTGTAAAAGATCTCGAAGTTACAACACTTTTGTTTGGTAAATTTGATTGTTAGCATCATATTTATACTTCTAGTGAGTAGGGACTGTTATTTTAGAACTATATACGGGAGCATATTAGGACGTGTACTTATTTTGATTAATTAATCGATTAGTACGTTGATCTACTTGGTAATGGGATCACAATTATGCCCTTAGTATATCTCTATTGTAAAAGATATCGAAGTTACAAACATTTTGAATTTTTGTTCATGGGGTGCCTTCAAAATTTTACTGCTAGAATAATCACCGGGGAAGCTACTAGAAGGTCGTCAGATTTTTATCGTTAATCTTATTCGTTTAATGAATTATCCTAACAAAGTCTACGCCAAGTATTGGCTTTATTTTGTATTAATTGTTTTATTTCTTTTACAGGTTACCGAATGGGAGCGTACATATATTATATACGGGGAGAAGAGGGTTGATGGATCAACATTTCTACGTCGAAAATTACAGGGGTTTTTCAACGCATAATTTTATAAATATATATATATATAACATATATATATATATGTTTTTAGTTAAGACATCGGTGTTGTAAGGATTTTTGATTATATAAGTATTTTTAATGGTACTCTATAAGACGTACCTATTAATATTATGTTATTATATTTTTAGCACGTTTAATATATTATTATATTTTAATTATTTAAAGGCGATGTGTTGCCTTATGTGATTATATAATATGCTTTGCCTGTCATGTCTATGCATATTAATTATTTAATCAATTCTGTCCAAGTAATTTATCAAGTCTGTCGCTAAAATTTAATTATTAAATTTTATCGTTAATATTTGATTCTTCCAATTATATTTTATTATTGATGTTTCATTAAAATTTGAGATTCGTTAACTAATTAATTTTTCTTTTTCAGGTGCAGGACTACCGCGGCTTTACTTTGAAATGATATTTGGATTTGTCGATGTCGAGGTGGATGATTATTAAAAATCGCTCACATCGCGGGATTTTATATAGATCTTGATTGTTAGTATTAATTTCTTTTTAGAGGTAGTTAAGGAATACAAGGTTTAAAATTATATTATTAATTAACAAGAATGTGTATACGTATATGTATCAAAATTTTAATATTGGTTTGTATGTCTTAAGATATTAATTTTATAAACGGCATACAATAAGATTTTATAAAGTTGATACTTTTGCTTTATATAAATGAAATATTGAATTATCATTAATCATATAATAATTTTAAATTTGATTAATGCATTAAGATTTCGATTGTTCATATATCAAAATGATTTTATCTAATTTATTACAATTTGCTTTAGGAATACTGTTGCTGGAAATATCTTTATTAAATTCTCATTGGTCAAAGCATTGATTTCTCAAGGGATTATTATTTTTCTTAGTTTATTCGCGATATCCGTGTAGGACAAAAATCGTCGTTTTAATATATGTACATGTATGTGTATTAATTATATTTTTATTATATATTTTTCCTACACGTTATTAGAGAATATATATATATATATATTTCATTGGGAAAAGGGAAGCTTATAAATCATTTCATTTTTTATGGTTTGATAATCATAAGAAATTACATAAGTAAGCGTAAATGTTTCCCTTTGTATGATTTTTATATATTTATAATGTTAACTTATTATTTCTTTTGTTATTACAAGGGATTCCATATATGTATATATTAATTATACGAATTTAATTTTCTATAACATGGCGATTGACTATTATTGTTAGTAATTTGCCTTACGCGTATTTATTTATAATTGGGTTTATGTAATATATGCATGTGTCCGATGTACAATATTATTAAGATTTGTATCCTTGTTATTGGTTGGACATTTGTCATGAAATAATTTAATATTAATGTACAGCGTTAAATTGTGAATTTTTATATTTGATTATATTATCTTGGAGGTCATTATCCTCTTCAATTATTTTATAGAAATTGTATATAGACCTTTTATTAATTACGATTTTCTCTTTTTCAGGTTTCTAGTGGTGAAGATCTACATTTAAGAGAGAGTTTACTGGAAAAAGAGAGATGTTCAAGCCTATGATTTATGCTACAAGATTCCAACGATATATATATAGCATAGACGTTCTTTTATTATTATATTTTATTTATTCTTTTTGGTTCAACAAAATGTTTATAAATCAATTTTATTTCATGAAAAAAAAACTCTTATTAATTTCTGGTTAACACATACTATATTTATTTAATAAATTCTGTATGTCATAAAGAATAGTTGGGGGACTTTTATTTATCCGACAGATCAAATAGAAACAGATACGGATTTTAATTTTATTTAATTTATTCTCTTGAATTTTAAGTCATTATATTTATAAAGTTTGTTGATGATCAACAGGTACATTTTGTTGTTCCGTTTGTGTATTCTATGTGTATGTCTCATTTTAATAATTAGGTTAGTAGGATCAATATAGCGATTTTATTTCAATATATGTAATAGAATTAATAGAATTATCTGATCCGATATATATATGTATAGCGTATGTATATTTGAGTAAAGTATAATTTGAGTAATATTTGAGTCTTATAGTTTCTCCTAAATAGTAATGGAGATGTTAGACAAAAATTTCAGATATATATGTATATATAAGAGGCGGTATTATGCTTGTTTAAAAATGTAATCTTATTTCAACAAATCTGTTGGTCATGGTATTAGAGTTTATTATTAGAAGTGTCATGTATAAGAGTTATAATTTTTCTTTTGAACGTATTTGTACGTTTGTTCTCGGTTATTTGTTCGTAATGTAATGAGTACGTATTTTTACTGAGTGGCTTTATATGAATATATATATGTCACTATTGTAAAGACGATTTTATTTAGTTTTTGTGCAGAGTTTATTTTATTAATTATTTGTATTAAGCATTTTTGCTTGTAAATCAAGTCTTTGCGTCTCCTTTTATATGGTTAGGTCCTTAAGGTTATACTTTTAATATTTATAAAAGGGGCTTGTGGAGCAATTCATTAATGTTAATCGTTGAGGGTTTTGATTCTTACTTTATAAGAGTGTTTCTTGTCTCTACTGGAAAATATGGATTACTAATTTGGCTTATATCGATGGGTTTTCCTTTTACAGATTCTTAAAATTGGGGATCTATGTACGAGTATACGCGTATGAAGGCGGAAAATATTCTAATGTTACGTCCCGCAACAAAAACACTTAATGAAATAATTTTTTCTTTATTTTCTATTTCTTTCCTTAATTATGTTATAGAAGATTAATCTTTACTATAAAAAGAGTTAGTGAACGTACATAATACCGTACTACTAATAATCTCTATACTAAATTTCGCTATACCAGTAGACCTAACCGAAAAACCTATATATACATATATACAATAATAATAATTTTATTCAGTTAAATGTTAATTTAAAATTTCGAACAATAAATATTAATATAAATATATTAACCAAAGAATGATTTAACACTTACATCTTTCATTACAAGAAAGTATTCATAAAATCCTAACTGGTGAGATAAATTGAAATATGAATAATAGTAATAGCAATTCTCTATTTCAAAAGACCATTTTGATTCTGAGAACCTGTAAAAGAAATAAATAATAATATACATATTAAAAAATAATAATATTATTCTACAGGGACATTATTGAAATAAATGAAATAAAGAAATAACTACTCATTCAAAGATTCAACATTTTAAATAATTAATTAAAATAAAATAGAAGACTTTTAATTATACGATCATTTTAAATTAATGATTTATCAAATATACTTATATATACAATATATTCAAGTAATTTATTAATGCAAAAGTAAAACTAAATAAATCAATAATAAAAAATTATAGAAAATAAAACTATTGAACAAATATATACACGTATGTAAAAATATAACATATGTAGTAAAAAATTATAATTTAAATCAATCTCAGATAAATATCAAATAAAATGTCTCTCGGAATAAATATCTATATGTGGTATAGTCATCCATAATCCAGCGCTGTTTGACTTCAAATAATGATATCTGAAAAATATTTAATAAAAGAATAATATTTGTTCATAATCACACAAAAAATACTATAA
>NW_020229442.1:0-121325 GCF_003227725.1 Camponotus floridanus
CATTGCTTATCTCGATTATTACAAAAAAATTTCGCGGTCAAAAATGGGAGGAAGAATCACTTCCACACAAGTTCGAAAACTTAATTGTGCGAGATATTCAAAAGGTCTTTCCCAACGGCACTTATAGCCAAAAATTATGAAGTAAGTAGAGGAGCAAGTAGAGAAGTTCAGAAAGAAAATTTCAATCAACTGGATTTCGGTGGCAAGATAGAATCGGGAAGAGGTCCGAAAACGAGCAACATCCAAGCGGGAGATAAATGAAAATAATCCGTGAAGTTTAAGAAAAATCCAAAGATTACTGTTAGAGAAATTCAGAAAACATTTATCTAACTGTTTCTGACCGCACTGTACGTCGAAGACTCATGAAGCAAAATTTACACAGCCGGTTTGCAACGTAAACGACCTTTCTTTAGCGTCACCAATAAGAAAAAAACGTTTGCAATTTGCTCGGAAGTATGCAAATATGTCATTGGACTTCTGGAAAAATATTTTATGGACAGATTGAAAGCAAATTCGAGTTATTTGGACAAAAGAAGCGGATTAGAGGCTGGATGAAAACACGGCGAAGAGCTTCAAGATCGTCATTATTCAAAAATGTAAAGTATGGCGGAGAAATATTTTAGTCTGGGGATGTTTCTCATGGCAGGAGTGGGAATCTTGTCAATTAACGGAATTATGACCAGCAGATGTCCTATATTGATATAATAAATGAAAATTTGGAGGAAGTGTTTGTTGAAACTCGGACTAAAGATAATTTCATTTTCCAACAAGATAATGACCGAAACAACACAGCAAAGAAAAGTCAAAGCTTTTTTTCGTTCCTGCCGAATTAAACAACTTGAATGGCCTCCGCAATCTCAGATTTTAAACCCTAATCGAAAATTTCTGGGACAATTTTGGATAATAGGGATTAATAAAAAGCGGAGTAACTACAAGAATTCTTATTTTGAAGCATTACAACTAGCCTGGAGAATTTGGATCCACAACATTTAAAAAAATTTAATGAAAGTATACCAAAAAAGACTGCAAAAAAGTAATTGATGGCTAAAGGAATCATATTAATTATAATTAAAATAATATTGGTTGTTTTTTTAAATCGTAATACTATGTTACCGTTAACTGGCTTTTTTATTTTGTCACTCTTAATAAATGATATATATAGAAATAAATACAAGTATTAAATAAAAAATGATTTCTTTTAATTAAAAAAACCCTTAAATTACTTAATAAATTTTCAGTTTTAGTTATAAAAACTTTATAATGAATTTTTTTTTACCTTTTAGCATCAAATCAGTTTTATAGTTAAGGTGGCTTTTTTAATTTTTGCCGGTCATAATATATATATATGTATACAAGATGTTCGACAACAGGCGGGATAAAGTTTAAGAAAATGATTTCTACTTGATAAAATAAGACGAAAAATCAAGAATAACAAAATTCAATGAAAGCTTAGTTTTTTTTAATTATTATAAGTATTTGAAAAATTGTGTGAAAGGTGTCTGAAACCAGGTAATCTACAAAATTTGTGTGCAAAGGTGTCTGCATAAACATTATCTAACAAAATTTTTTAGCGACCATAAGCTATATCGCTCTTAAAATATTATGCTTAACGCCAAAAGTGTACAGTGAATTGCTAAATTCTGGATACTTTTTAAAACAAACTTTTAAATATTTATAATTAAAAAATTGAAGTCTCTACAGAAATTTTGTTTACTTTTGATTTTTGTTTTATTTTATCATGTAGAATCATTCCTTAAATTTTGTCTTACTTATTGTCAAACACTCTTTTATATATTCTACAGATCAAAATAATGTAAAATTGTTTTATAAATTTATAAAAAATATTTCAGATAAAAATTAGAGTTTAAAAAAGAGATCTATTTATTGATTTTATTAGTTTAATTTTAAGTCTTCAAAATCAAGGGAACTTACTTGAATTTTTTTAAATTAAATTTCCTACTTTTATTGCATATTCTTTATTACTAATAAAAGTTTTTATTAAAATCAAATTTTAATTAAAATCAACAGGTTTCTTCGTAATTTATAATTTACTTTGTGAGTACATGTGTTATGTGTATGTGTGTGTGTGTATATATATGTATAAACCGAACAGAATAAACAATTATTTAATTAATTTTCATTATTCTTTTGTATTTTTTGTTATTTATGTTACATGGATATGTGTGTGTGTGTAGTAATATATAATATATATATATTATACTATATATATATAATTATAATTTTTTTTTTTTTTTAATTAATATTAAGATTAATTATTAAAATTTTAAAAACAATAAAATAATACAAAAAATAATGCAAAAAAAATGCAAATAATACAAAAAATATAAAAGAATAATGAAAATTAATTAAAATAATTGTTTATTCTATTTAATTTATAATTGTTATTCCTTTTTTTTTTCTTCAATTTTCATAAATTTTACTTACACTGAATCATACATTTGTATACTTTCAAGTACATCCCTTGGGTTAATAGTTCCAGCATTTAAATTGTCAATTTCAAAAGTTTATCAATATGATTTCAGAGTTTTGAAATATATGATTTGAGTTAGTCTTCCGAATCATCCAAATTATATTGTGACATTTTAGATTTAATATTGTAAAGATTGCAAAATTAATAATTATCCTACAAAAATTATACAAAGATGAGATATATATTATACTATTATATATATATATTTCATTAATTATTTACATGAATCTGTTGTTTGAAATAATAATTTAAAGAAAATATTAAAATAATTATTTTTTTTTAATGAATTAAAAAAGATTTATAATTTTAATGCTTTAAAATATGTTTCAAAAATATTTTATAAAAATTTTTAAAAATGTTTTAAAAAATATTATTTCCTGATTACGGGATGAAAATATAAAAAATACAATTTACATATTCTATTCATTCTTCTATATCAATAATTTGTCATGTTTTAAATGTCAATGTTTTTTTTTGTAAATCATAATGTAAATTATATGCAAAATTATTATAGATTCTCTTCTTAAAAATAAAATTGCAAATTATTTGAATGACACAAAAGTATTTAAAACGTACAATTAGAAAAATTAATACAAAGAACCATTGTAGCCTTTCATAATATTCAATATACAAACATAATTTTAATTGTTTATATAGAAATAGAAATGTAGACAATTTTTGGATTTATTTTTTTTTAACTTAAGATTAAAAATGCAAACATTTTGATTTATTTTTCTTCTCAATTCAAGACTAGAAATCTAAATATTTCGATCTATTTCTTCTTAATAAATTGAATTGTAAAAAAAAGTGTTTATGATAATACTTTTACATTTACACAATAATACAATTAATATAAATTAAGTAATATATAAGTTATATATAAGTTTTATGATATTATTAAGCTTTCAAATAAGAATTATTTTAATTTTCTTTAAATATTATTACATTTTTTACAAATTTTAATAAATTATTCATAAAAATGTTATACATATTATAATGTAAACAATGTTTTATTCATCGAAACTTATAGAAAAAATAATATCTGATAAAATTAAAAACTTCTGATAAAATTAAAATCAATTAGCAAATATATTGTTAAAAGTATTAAATATATTGTAAAGTATTTATTCACTTGAAAATGAATTCGTTTTCAAATTAAGATTAATAAATATACAAATATATAAATATAAATTTGTATATTACATATTTATATCTTTTAAAATTACAAAACTGAAAAATATATATATATATATATATATATATATATATATATATATACATATTTTATGATATTTACTTATACTACGATTTTATAATTTTTAACGATAATATCATTATCATTATCATGTATTATATACATATTTTAACATCAAAATATGTATACAATAATATTAATAATAATGTTATCGTCGTTAATAAAAGTTATAAAATCGGAGCATTGTATATATTGTTAGAAAGCATTCATAATAATCTGCATAATAATAGTAATGTGAATAAGTATATGTATATGTGGTGTGTGTCTATTAATTTAATATAACAATTTATTACATTATAAACTTATAATTTATTATATTGTGGTATTATGGTAAACTTACCTCAACAAAGTTCTGTTGAAAATTTTAATCGTGTTCTTATATTCAGTTGCGTAACACTTAAACGTGTTCTTAATCGGCGTATTAATACTTGTGCACTTAACGCGTATCAACACTTAAATGTGTATTTAATAATTAATACACTTAATCTTACTTATTCTTTCGATGCAGTCAAACTGGAAATAGCAAGCTCTCATTAATACAACGAAATCGTTATCTTTTACCACATCGTGTAGTATATACATAGGCATAATAGACATACCATAGATCAGGGGTGTCAAAGGTACGGCCCACGGACTAGACGTTTGAATCCTTACCATAGATGCTATTTACGTTTTGGAGTGAGTTAAAAATACTTCTATGTTTGATAAAACGAGAGAACCTGCATACAATACAAATTATTACAATTACATTGTAGGAATGTCTCTGTAATGTTTCATTGCAATTTTGCAAGTTGCAATGAAACATTACAAAGACATTGCAAAGAACAAATCTACAAATTGCCAACACAGTTGCAAGATAACGTAAAAATTTGAGAAAAATTTTTAAATTAAATTTTACAATTATATATTTTTAAAATAAAATCTATAGTTTATATATATATAGGATATATACAAACTATAGATAATAAACTAAACTATTCAATTTTACTTATTTTATATCCTTATAATTGTTTAAATATTACAAAATTATTTTATATAAAAAAGTAAGTTCACTTAAAGAGCTTTATTTAAAAAAAAATGAAATTTTTAATCTTTAAATCTCTAAAATATAAAACTTTTACTTAAAAGTTATAAAAGTTATAAATTTTTACTTATAAGAAATAAATATAATATATAATTAGCATCTGCTCAAAATCATTCAATTTTTTTATATGTAATAACTATTCATATAACATATTATATAATTTTTTACAAATTAATAACTCAAGTATATAATAAACATTGAGAAACTATATAATTAATAAATTCCTCATACTATATAGTACATTCCAATAAATAGAAGACATTAGAATAAATAGGAGATAAAAATCTAGATTTTATTCTATATCTTCTTAATAAATAAAATTGAAAAAAGTATTATAATTACTTTTAGATTTGGTATGATGCAACAAAAATATTGATTATATACGCTGTATATATAATTGTGTAATATAATAATAATAATAATAATGAAAAATTATTAGCATGATTGAGTAAGCACAATAGACACAAAAATAAAAAAAACTATAAATACACTGTCGTATAAAATTATAATATGTAATAGAGATGTACAAAACATGAGATTGTGTTAGAAATTTATTATAATGAAAAAGTTGCAGAACACCAAACAAAAAATAAGTTCAATATTAAGACATAAAAATAACGTCAAAAACTCAGCTGGTTTGTTTTTAATTTGAACCATTGAGAAGAATGTGATGAAGTAAATCAAAATGTACAGAGCGCTCTATTACTTCAATTTGAATAATTGAAATATATTTGTATCAGAACATGTGAATGATTTCAATTATACTTTTCTTTATTTAATATAGTATTTATGTACTTATTTTATATAATATAATTTATATATTATATAAATGTATATTTGCTTTACACACGTTATACATATTTAAATGAAGCATTTGTTGATATATAAAATCAAAATTAAATTTGTTTATTCTATAAAATTTAATATTGAATTTTATTGCAATACTTTAATTATTTCGAAATTAAGATATAATAAGTATACAAATATATAAATATAAATTTTTGTACTACAAATGTATATCTTCTAAAATTATAAAACTGAAAAAAAAATATATATATATATAAATTTTATTATATAAAATTTGTACATATATTAAATAAATTATAACAAATTGTAATATTACAAAGACCTTTGAATAAGAAATATTAACAAATATTTTACCTTATATAAAAATTAATAGGTTTTATCAAAAATTTTTTTAAAATTAATAATTTATTAATTATTTATTATTAAACATCGATTAAATTATGTAAATTGAAATTTGCACTTAATCTTTTAATGATATAATAAATCAAATATAAAAATTAACAAACAGCTATTTAAATTGTAATCATATTTGATAATAAATTAATTAATAAGTTTATAATTTATAAAAAATTTTTATTAAAATATATTAATTTTTATATAAAATATAAACGGGAAAATATTTGTTGATGTTTCTTTTTATTCAAATGAAGATCTTTATAATATTACATTTTATTATCTTTTATTTGATATATATACAAATTTTATATAAAAAAATTTATATATATTTTTTTTCAGTTTTGTAATTTTAAAAGATATAAATATGTAATACATAAATTAATATTTATATATTTGTATATTTATTGATTTTAATTTGGAAACAATTTAGTTTCAAGTGAATAAATTCTTTTACAATATATGCTAATTGATTTTATCAGGATTCTTAAATTTATTAGATTATATTATTTTTTTATATGTTTTCATGATAAATAAAGCATTGTTTATTTCATAATATGTATACTATTTTTATAAATAATTTATTAAAATTTTTAAATATGTAATAATATTTATTTAAAGAAAATTAAAATAATTCTTATTTTAAAGCTTAATAATATTATAAAACTTATATATTGTATTACTTAATTTATATTAATTATTATTATTGAGAAAGGAGTCATAAACTAAAATATTGCAATAAAATTCAATATTAAATTCTATAGAATCAATTTAATTTTGATTTGATATAATAACAAATGTTTCATTTAAATATATATAACGTGTGTGAAGTAAATATGCAATTATATAATATGTAAATTATATTATACAAAATAAGTATATAAATACTATATTAAATAATGAAAAGTATAATTGAAATGTTTCACAGGTTCTGATACAAATATATTTCAACTATTCAAATAGAAGTAATAGAGCTCTATACATTTCGATTTATTTCACATTCTTTTCAATAGTTCAAATTAAAAACAAAGTAGCTAAGTTTTTGATGTTATTTTTATATTTTAATATTGAATTTATTTTTCGTTTGATGTTCTACAACTTTTTTATTATAATAAATTTACAATATCATGTTTTGTTTTATACATCTATGTTATATATTATAATTTTATGCGATAGTATATTTATAATTTATTTATTTTTATGTCTATTGTGCTTACTTAATCATACTTATAATAATTTTATTATTATTATTATTATATACACAGTTATATATACAGCGTAATCAACATTTTTGTTGCATCGTACCAAATGTAAAAGTATTATAATACTTTTTTTTACAATTTAATTTATTAAGAAGAAATGTCTAGATTTCTATTTTCATTTATTGTAATGTACTATATAGCATGAGATATTTATTAATTTATATACTTGAGTTATCAATTTGTAAAAAATTATATGCTATATGAAAAGTTATCATATATAAAAAAATTGAATGATTTTAAGCAAATGCTAATTATGTATTATATTTATTTTTTATAAATGAAAATTTATAACTTTTACAAGTAAAAGTTTTATATTTTATAGATTTGAAGATTAAAAATTTCATTTTTTTTAAATCAAATTCTTAAAGTGAATCTTACTTTTTTATATAATTTGATTTTGTAATATTTAAACAATTATAAGGATAAAATAAGTAAAAATTGAATAATTTACTTTATTACCTATAGTTTGTATATTTTATTTTAAAAAAATATAATTGCAGAATTTTGATTTAAAAATTTTTTTGAAATGTTTATGTTATCTTGCAACTGTGTTGACATTTTATGGGTTTTTCTGTGCAATTACATTGTAGCAATGTCTTTGTAATGTTTTATTGTAATTTGCAATATTGCAATGAAACATTACAGAGATATTGCTACAATGTAATTACAATGATTTATATTGTATAGAGGTTTTCTCGTTTTTAAGATCAAAGCTATAATAATATTTTTATTTTTACTTACCCCAAAACGTAAGTCTAGCTACATCTATGGTATTCTGTTCCGCCTACCATGCGATATGGTAGGAGATAACGATATAATTTGTATTGATGAGAACTTGCCATTTTCCAATTTAAATTATATATATATATATATATATATATATATATGTATATATATTATATATATATGCAGTATCAATTGTAATAAATAAATAGCGCGCGCCTGTATTGTTCTAGTTATATAAATATTGCATTAATATTATTTAAATATTATTTAAATATTATATAAATATTATATAAATATTATTTAAATCGCATATTTTATATTACGTCTCTTCCAGGTCTGCGTCGAACGCGTCCGCTCCGCTCTATTATTAACGTCGACCTTATCTCCGTCTCGCGCCCGACGAGGCGATCGCCGCTTATCGCGCGCGTCTAGCGCGCCGCGTCCAGAGACGCTCCGACGCGCCGTATCCAGGGACGCGCGCCCGCCGTAACCAGGGACGCGCGCGCGCGCTCTCTCTCCCCCTCTCCTTCGCTCTCGCGCCGAACCCCGCTCCCCCTCGCCCCCTCGCCCACCCCCGCCGCGTGACGTCACGACCCTCCGTTTACCCACCCGACGGCGAGCGGCTCCCCTCGCTCTACCTACCCCCCCTGCTCACCCGCGCCGCCGTCACCCTGCCCCTCGGATATCTTTCTATCTCTTTCGCTCTACGAGACCTCTATCTCGCACCCGTGGAAAAAGTGGGTTAGAATCGACCTATTCTCCCTACTGATGTATGTATACATACATATCTCATGTATTGTATGTATGTATACATATCTCAAGTAAGTCTAAAGTATATGTTGCTTTATTATTATCGAATATGATTGCCTTATTATTATTGCGTAAGATATTTAATATTTTTATATCATACATTTACAGGAAGGAACACTGATCATTAATTACTAATATATCTGTAGGTTGTCCAAATAATTGTAAAAATTGTTAAAGTGATACTCTTTTACTAACTAAATCCTTTTGAGCTTGTTCAATCCTTTTGTTTTTATATAAACCGCGTTTTGTTGGTAACCGTTTAATTGGATGACCAAGTTTAAATGTTCATAATTTATTGTTTGGTCACATATAATATTGTCGATACATTCTAAATCAAACAAATGTATAAATTATACATATATATGTGTATATAACATATATATACAGGGTCTACCAAAAGTGTGGAAACCCCTAAATATCTCGGAAAATATACGTTTTACAGAAAAGTGTTTCCAACAAAAGTTGTAGGGTTTAAGAAGATCTATATACTGATTCTATCAGTTTGACCTTGGATGGCGTCGTCAAGGTCAGGTCAAGGTCACATTGACTTTTTTAAATGACACCCCCTACATTTGATTGCATATTCTTATAGCTTAATTCAAGAGCTTTCCAAAACACTATAATAATGTTCATTTTTATTAAGTACTTTGCGAGTTATGAGGGTTGAATGATAGAGTAGCGCCGGTATTAACATTATCCAAGGTGTACTACATGGAGGTTACTCGCTCGGATTTGCATCTGTTGTGTGTGTGATCCAGCTAACTAAGGCAAGATCGGTCGTGGATCCAGTCAGCAAAAGCAAAGACCCAACCAAATTACAATCGAGCATTTAAAGACCTGGAAAGCAATCGACATAGTAAACAGTAAATAAATTTGTGGATGCTCATTTATCATAATAATTGTTCGAAATGTGTGCGTGTGCGTGCGTGCGGTGCGTGTATACAGAGATCAGGTTAGGTTGCACCAAACGATTGCAAATGTGTTTCAATGTGTTAAAGTAAATGCTGAAAGTGGCTGCCATTTACTTCCTGACAATATGCTAATCTTTGGTAGAATGTAGAAATGACTTTACGATTCGTTTCAAAAGGTATCAAAGCCATTTCATCCCTTATTCGCTGTATCAATTCGTGAATGGTTTTAGGTTTTGTTCTGTAAACCTTACTCTTCAGATATCCCCATAGATAATAATCAAGAGGAGTTAGATCTGGTGACCGAGGTGGCCAATCCTCTCCTCCCTCATTTCCGTTCCTTCTTCCTATCCACCGTAGCGGAAAAGTCTCATTTAAAATACGACGTGGTCCTGCACCAAAATGAGCAGGAGCTCCATCATGCTGAAACCATATTTCTTGGAAATTATTTGGAAAAGTATTCTGTATGGCTGGAATTATTTGATCAACAAGTAATCTCTCATACCTTTGAGCGTTCAAATATTCTTCAAAAAAAAACGGCCCTATTAAATAGCCATCTATTATTCCGCACCATACATTTATTTTTTGTGGATGTTGTGTGTGAGTTTCCCGCACCCAATTCGGATTCTCATCTGACCAGAAACGAAAATTTTGATTATTAACTTCTCCCGTTAAGGTAAAAGTTGCCTCGTCTGTGAAAACAATTTGATAAGGGAAGATGGGCCGGACATCTATTAGTGCCATCATTCTTTCACAGAAATGTATACGACGCTCCTCATCTCCGTTTTGCAATTCTTGAACGTATTGCAATTTATATGGATGGAACTTGTTCTTCTTTAAAATTCTCCAAACCGACATGGGAGCAATATCGTGAGTTTGAGCGACTCTCTGAACACTAGAATTGGGATCTTCAATAAATGTCTGCAGAACATCAAGTTGTTTTTCTTCGTTGGTTGCAGACAATGGTCTTCCTGACTTAGAGCGATTTCTTACGCTACCAGTTTGTCTAAAACGTTCTATTGTTTTTAACACAGTGGACTTATTAATTCGACGGTTCGGATACGTGTCATTAAATAATCGAACGACATCAGAGAACGATCTTTCGTTATCACCCCATCCACGCATCATGAGGATAGTGATTCTTTCACGTTCCGACAAGTCACCAGCCATTTTTAAAACGTTTAATTTTAATTAATCGTACGTTGTATTTGGACGATAACAATTAATTTCTGCTTGCTCAAAGCTGAAGTTAGAAGGTGCTCGTTCTTTGATAGCTTTATACATTCTTAGTTGAATTTTAAATGCGAGTTAGACTGCATGTAGTGCGTCACATAGCGGTAAATGAAGGAACTAACGAGACGTTTCATACACGTTTTATGGAGCAATTTTTTGGCAATTTGACTTCAGCGAAATATGAGGATATGTTGAGGAATCGATCTTGCCTTAGTTAGCTGGATCACACACACAACAGATGCAAATCCGAGCGAGTAACCTCCATGTAGTACACCTTGGATAATGTTAATACCGGCGCTACTCTATCATTCAACCCTCATAACTCGCAAAGTACTTAATAAAAATGAACATTATTATAGTGTTTTGGAAAGCTCTTGAATTAAGCTATAAGAATATGCAATCAAATGTAGGGGGTGTCATTTAAAAAAGTCAATGTGACCTTGACCTAACCTTGACGACGCCATCCAAGGTCAAATTGATAGAATCAGTATATAGATCTTCTTAAACCCTACAACTTTTGTTGGAAACACTTTTCTGTAAAACGTATATTTTCCGAGATATTTAGGGGTTTCCACACTTTTGGTAGACCCTGTATATATATATACATAATATACAGGGTGAGGAAAAAGTACCGGGACACCTAAATAACTTCTGAACGGTTTGAGATATCGGATTGAAATTTACAAGGTTACAATGGTATCACACAATCTATCACATAACACCAAAAACACCCATTTTGACAGCCCGGGGAGCGGGGGGGAGGGAGGGCGAGAAAATTTTAAATAGAATGTAGGGTCGAGTGAGGGTTCGTTTGAAAGAGCTTTTCGAGATGAGAACAACGCGATGTCGCCGAGGTCTCTACGATTTTTTTTCGCAGAGTTATGATCATTTAAACATTGAGATTTCGCAGTAGCGGAGGGCCCACGACGAGGACGTGAGAAAAACTTTCCGCGGACATGTGTGGATAAAATTGCATGTAGGAAGGCATGTGGGGTGTGCGTGCTTGCGCAGTAATTAACGACTCCAAACCACCTCTGCTGTGTGTGTGTGTGGGTGCGTGTGCGTGTGCGTGATACAGTAAACTGTGATGAATGTTCAATAAATTAACTCGGGAAGCGATAATCGAACAGAACTTGGGTACGATCTGAGATCGAAATCAATTTCAACCGCGTTCACGATCCAAACTTCGAGGAAGAACCTGGAAACGAAAAACTGAGAGCACATGTGCTATCGATAAATGGCACTGCTACGGTTTTGGGAATAATTCATGCACACGCACACCCACACACCCACACACCCACCCACACACACACACACACAGAGCAGAGGTGGTTTGGAGTCGTTAATTACTGCGCAAGCACGCACACCTCACATGCCTTCCTACATACAATTTTATCCACACGTGTCCGCGGAAAGTCTTTCTCACGTCCTCGTCGTGGGCCCTCCGCTACTGCGAAATCTCAATGTTTAAATGAGCATAACTCTGCGAAAAAAAATCGTAGAGACCTCGGCGACATCGCGTTGTTCTCATCTCGAAAAGCTCTTTCAAACGAACCCTTACTCGACCCCACATTCCATTTAAAATTTTCTCGCCCTCCCTCCCCCCGCCCCCCGGGGGTGTCAAAATGGGCGTTTTTGGTGTTATGTGATAGATTGTGTGATACCATTGTAACCTTGTAAATTTCAATCCGATATGTCAAACCGTTCAGAAGTTATTTAGGTGTCCCGGTACTTTTTTCTCACCCTGTATATATATATATATATATATATATATATATATTATAACGACGCACCCTTGCACCCCCCTAATCATGCCCAGCCGATGTCCGCTGGAAGCTGCCGCCCGGCAGAACACCCGCCGGGCAAGGGCAGGATGCTTTGCGCTACCTTTTTAAACATTGTTAAATGGCAAAGCACCGTTGAACAACGAAGCGTGCCGACGACAGCCGACGGATCCCGATCGGACTAAGTCCCACCACGCCCGACACCGCCGTGTCCCACAAGCGGAATCCACGACACGCCGATGTTACGTCCACGCGGTGGGGGAAACCACGATGTACGCCGGCGCCGATTAATTAGCCCGGTATAAAAAGACCCGTCAACGCGATTAAAGCACCTTTTTCCCACGTTTCTCAGAGCGAGCAATCGCCAAGAGATAGCAAGCAACCTAAGGCGTTACAAACTAACGAGACAAAGCGATGGGGTGTACTCCGCCACGGAGAGAGGGTCTCATCAGCAGAACGCATCCCATCTTACGAGCGTTCAATTAATTGGAGTGTACTCCGATTTATCCCGGAGTTCTCGGACATATACACATTACATTCCATCCTTGTCCGATCGGTACGAAAGGAGGTAGACAGGAGAGCTACCCCAAGCGGGACGTTTTTGCCGACGCCGATTTATCCAGAAATTCCCATCTAGTCATTCTTTCTGGGAAACGAGCGCGAATTTCATCAAAAACGCGGGGAATATACGAAACCGCCCAAAAAAAATCGTCAACACGCGCCGGCACGTCACGCGGTCATTGACTGTGCCGCAGGTTACATCAATACAAATCAGCGGGACGATCGAAACGTTCACGATAATACACAAATGCGTCATACGACTGCACCGCTCGATGCGTTTTCCTCTCGCGCACCGGTTACTGTAATCTCCTGATTACATAGCGCATATTCATCGAACAAAACCACGACCACCGCAACAGACACTTTAGAATCGCATCTCGATCGCTCTAGACATCGATTATTTACGGCGAGTTTTACTCCCGGCGTCTCGCACTTACGTCATCTTTTTTTTGTACGCACCGATAGCGACCCGATTACGCACACCCACACTCAGCGTTAATTCACACGCCTCTCGAACCATACACAAAACACAACACACATACACACTCACACATACACTTGTATTATCTTTCTGGCTTTTAAATATATTTCTTTTAAATTAAAACCACGCGCGTTTTATCTCACACTTACCTAAAACGTTCCTTGGAATTCACGACTGCGTTTATCCGCGGCTCGAACGGAAAATGCTCGTTCCAATATATATATATATATATATATATATATATATATATATATATATATACACTAGTGGAAAAAATTAAGGGATCAAAAAAAAATTCCAAATTTGTTGCGATTTTTCGAATGGCTGTATCTTCGTTAAAAATGGTCGTATCGGAGTTGCAAAAAAAGCAAATTAAAGCGCCAAGTGTCTAGTTTAGAGTTCTTTTGGCCGAAAAATTTTCGAAGCCCCAGATTTGACGCAATCCTAAGAAATAGTGAAAAAAAAAATTTAGCAAATTTTTTCATTTGTTTTTTGGAGTTCACAGACTCGGAAAAAAATTTTTTAGCTAAACCAGTGCATGTATCCGATAGCTTGTTTATTCAGCTTTAATTTGCTTTTTTTAAAACCTTGATACGACCATTTTTCGCTGAGATATCGGTCTTTGAGTGAAAAAGGACCCTTTTGGCTTTGATCATCGGTATCTCAGGAACCAATGATCGCACAGAAAATCTAAGGGTGGTTCCATAATCTGGAATAAATTTTCTAAAAGGATTGATAATGATATTCACGAAAAAAATTTTTTTTAAACTTTCACATGAATTTGAAAAAACAGGAAAAAAAGGCAATTTGGGGTTTTTTAAAAAATCAACGGCTAAATTACAAATATTGATAAAACGACTAATGTTAAGCGTGCCTTTTACAGTTCAATATACCTACAAAAACCCTGTAAAATTTCATTTTGATCTATCCAACCGTTTTTCTGTTTCGAACAATCAAAATTTTGAAAAAATTAAAGGATCACGTTTTTTGCTCTTAAACGCTCATAATCTTCAACAAAATGGAAAAAAAAATTGTTTTGAGCTTTTTTCATACTTTTACCACAAACAGCGTTCAAATTTAAGGTAACCAAAAAAAAATGTCTGTGTGTGTGTGTGTGTATGTGTGTTTCTTTAGGAGAAATGAGACCCGTTGGCTCGTCAGTAACCGTATTTAACGACTCCAAACTCATTCTCCAAAGAGTGTGTATGTATGTGTGTGTGTGTGTTTGTATCTGCGTCTGTCCATCTATCAGTTCCCATTTAAT
Source organism: Camponotus floridanus (assembly GCF_003227725.1). NCBI lineage: Eukaryota > Metazoa > Arthropoda > Insecta > Hymenoptera > Formicidae > Camponotus > Camponotus floridanus. Next base: position 15,060 of record NW_020229442.1, read on the forward strand.
AACGGGTATTGCCACCCCTGTTCTCAATAACGGCTCTCAAGCGTTCAGCCATATTGATGCAGCGGGTAATCTCAGGCTGCGGAATGGTATTCCAAATTTGCTGAAGTGCGCGCTCTTCTGAATGCGGCTAAGTTCTGCAAATTTGGATACTCCCTGCGCAACCGACGGCCCATTATGTCCCAAACATGTTCAATGCGGTTGAGGTCTGGACTCATTGCTGGATGTCGCAGTAATGTGATGTCGTGCCGTTCAAGGAAACGTCTGGTGATATTGGCTGTGTGTGGACGTGCGTTATCTTGCATTAGAATGAACGATCTCAGATGTTGTCGTTTGCGCAGTACAATTGGTCTTAAAATTTGGTCAATATAGCGCCTAGCCGTTAAATTTTCGCGAACAATCACCAAAGGTGTTCTCCAATTTCGCGAAACGCCGCCCCACACCATGACCGATCCACCGCCGTAGGCCACAACCGGACGGACGAAGTTCTGGCGAAAACGTTCTCCACGACGGCGCCAAACAAGGGGACGTCGGTCACTGCCATAGAGATTGAAACGGGATTCGTCAGTGAATAAAACATTTCCCCATTGCCTTAAGGTCCAACCCCGATGTGCGTTAGCATACGCTAAACGAGCTCGGCGATGTCTCGCTGTCAACATGGGTACACGATTAGGGTGTCGTGCATGTAACCCAGTTTCGCGAAGACGGTTGATGACTGTTCGGGAGGAAATGTTTCGTAGTCGCTGTCCTTGTCGCTGTTGTTGTTGCTGTTGTCTCCGATTCGGGAAGTTCCGTGCCACGATATTCGCATTGTTAAAAGGTTCACGTCGAACTTGTCGAACAATTGCCCGATCATCGCGAGGAGTAGTGACACGATGGCGACCTTGTCCAGGGCGACGATTGTATCCGTTCGTCTCCTGGTATCGGGCATAAGCACGAGATACGACGGATTGACTAACATCCATCTGAATGGCAACAGCACGTTGACTGTAACCTTCTTCAATTAGAGTTACTAAACGAGCAACTTCCGACTCCGATAACTGCCGTCTTACCATGATAAGGAATCAAAAATAATTTTCGATTTCGGCAAATTTTCTCAAATTTTTTTTTCACTGCAAAAAGAGTAGTTTTGAAAAAAACTGTTTTTTTTTAAGCGTTGTAAGAGATCACGAAAAGTAAAAAAAAGCAATTTCTGAAAAGCGTGTAAATCGAGGTCGAAATTCAATTGGGAGTATCAATTTTTTTTTAAATTTAATTTAAAGTTGATCAGCAGAATCACGGAATGCAGTAACGAAATCGCGTTACTTTTTTTTACTTTTCGTGATCTCTTACAACGCTTAAAAAAAAACAGTTTTTTTCAAAACTACTCTTTTTGCAGTGAAAAAAAAAATTTGAGAAAATTTGCCGAAATCGAAAATTATTTTTGATTCCTTATCATAGTAAGACGGCAGTTATCGGAGCCGGAAGTTGCTCGTTTAGTAACTCTAATTGAAGAAGGTTACAGTCAACGTGCTGTTGCCATTCAGATGGGTGTTAGTCAATCCGTCGTATCTCGTGCTTATGCCCGATACCAGGAGACGAACGGATACAATCGTCGCCCTGGACAAGGTCGCCATCGTGTCACTACTCCTCGCGATGATCGGGCAATTGTTCGACAAGTTCGACGTGAACCTTTTAACAATGCGAATATCGTGGCACGGAACTTCCCGAATCGGAGACAACAGCAACAACAACAGCGACAAGGACAGCGACTACGAAACATTTCCTCCCGAACAGTCATCAACCGTCTTCGCGAAACTGGGTTACATGCACGACACCCTAATCGTGTACCCATGTTGACAGCGAGACATCGCCGAGCTCGTTTAGCGTATGCTAACGCACATCGGGGTTGGACCTTAAGGCAATGGGGAAATGTTTTATTCACTGACGAATCCCGTTTCAATCTCTATGGCAGTGACCGACGTCCCCTTGTTTGGCGCCGTCGTGGAGAACGTTTTCGCCAGAACTTCGTCCGTCCGGTTGTGGCCTACGGCGGTGGATCGGTCATGGTGTGGGGCGGCGTTTCGCGAAATTGGAGAACACCTTTGGTGATTGTTCGCGAAAATTTAACGGCTAGGCGCTATATTGACCAAATTTTAAGACCAATTGTACTGCGCAAACGACAACATCTGAGATCGTTCATTCTAATGCAAGATAACGCACGTCCACACACAGCCAATATCACCAGACGTTTCCTTGAACGGCACGACATCACATTACTGCGACATCCAGCAATGAGTCCAGACCTCAACCGCATTGAACATGTTTGGGACATAATGGGCCGTCGGTTGCGCAGGGAGTATCCAAATTTGCAGAACTTAGCCGCATTAGAGCGCGCACTTCAGCAAATTTGGAATACCATTCCGCAGCCTGAGATTACCCGCTGCATCAATATGGCTGAACGCTTGAGAGCCGTTATTGAGAACAGGGGTGGCAATACCCGTTATTAAATGGGAACTGATAGACGGACAGACGCAGATACAAACACACACACACACACATACATACACACTCTTTGGAGAATGAGTTTGGAGTCGTTAAATACGGTTACTGACGAGCCAACGGGTCTCATTTCTCCTAAAGAAACACACATACACACACACACACACACAGACATTTTTTTTTGGTTACCTTAAATTTGAACGCTGTTTGTGGTAAAAGTATGAAAAAAGCTCAAAACAATTTTTTTTTCCATTTTGTTGAAGATTATGAGCGTTTAAGAGCAAAAAACGTGATCCTTTAATTTTTTCAAAATTTTGATTGTTCGAAACAGAAAAACGGTTGGATAGATCAAAATGAAATTTTACAGGGTTTTTGTAGGTATATTGAACTGTAAAAGGCACGCTTAACATTAGTCGTTTTATCAATATTTGTAATTTAGCCGTTGATTTTTTAAAAAACCCCAAATTGCCTTTTTTTCCTGTTTTTTCAAATTCATGTGAAAGTTTAAAAAAAATTTTTTTCGTGAATATCATTATCAATCCTTTTAGAAAATTTATTCCAGATTATGGAACCACCCTTAGATTTTCTGTGCGATCATTGGTTCCTGAGATACCAATGATCAAAGCCAAAAGGGTCCTTTTTCACTCAAAGACCGATATCTCAGCGAAAAATGGTCGTATCAAGGTTTTAAAAAAAGCAAATTAAAGCTATCGGAATAAACAAGCTATCGGAATAAACAAGCTATCGGATACATGCACTGGTTTAGCTAAAAAAATTTTTTTCCGAGTCTGTGGACTCCAAAAAACAAATGAAAAAATTTGCAAAAATTTTTTTTTTCACTATTTCTTAGGATTGCGTCAAATCTGGGGCTTCGAAAATTTTTCGGCCAAAAGAACTCTAAACTAGACACTTGGCGCTTCAATTTGCTTTTTTTTGCAACTCCGATACGACCATTTTTAACGAAGATACAGCCATTCGAAAAATCGCAACAAATTTGGAATTTTTTTTTGATCCCTTAATTTTTTCCACTAGTGTATATATATATATATATATATATATATATATATATATATATAAACACATAGTTATTTTTAAGAAAAAATATGAAATTGTTAATTGCAAATTACATATTTTTTCTTAAAAATAACTATGGCGGTTGGTTGATACGAGTCCGCCTTAATCGCGTGTTCCTTAACTTAGGCAAGAGGAGCGGTGCCGCAGGAGTGAGTTAGGTGCGCCTCTGATTGAAGAACACGTTGTCAAAATTAACCGTCCATATTTACAATATATTAACAAGACTTTGAAAAGGGCCGTTCATATTTAAAGCGTTCCCTGTACGATATGCTCGGAAGAGTCTTTGTATATCGGAGTTTGTGCCGTGGACGGTTGTTCTCGTCCACTTTACTCCGGGGACGGTTGTTGTTCTCGTCCACTTCTGGTACTGCAGCTGGCTCGATCTGTGTGGCTGCAGTAGTAGTTGTAGTCTCTCAGTCGGAGTCGGACTGCGTACTCTGCTCTGCAGTCGCTGGAAGCTGGAGAGTGGCCTGCGTACTCGGCTCGTTGCTGTATTCTGCGTGGCCCTGGTGAATCTGCCCACTGGTGAAGGTGGCAGTGGTGACAGGATTCCTGGAACTGCCCAAGGTCCGGTTGGTGAGGTGTATCGCCGGATGCGCACGTCTCCAGATCTCCAGCAGATGACGAGGTGGCCTGGTGAATCTCGGTGGCTCCAGGTCTATCGACTGTAGCTTCCAAGGCAGCAGCTCAAACGAGACTCTCCTTTCCGGTTCGGCGCCTCCACTGGTCGGCTGTCGTACTGGTCCTGGTGATCGGGGCGTCGATGCTGGCCGAGGTATGCGACTCCGCTGGCGGTGTATGGCGAGAACCACAGGTTACAGCAGCTCAAAAACTCCAAAAGAGTACTCTAGCTGGTTTGTCTACTGAGTGGTTTATCCCCTCTGACTTGCGAGCTGAGAATCGATTTCGGCTTGCCGCGGTCGGCCTTATATACGAGTCTTGCCAGATCTCACGCGTTACACGCCGTTACGCCTGTGTGGCAGAACGCCACATAACTATGTATTTCATTACACCAATTAATTCCTCTCGTTATTTTGTACATAAAAGTATTAAGGCAAGATAATCGAAAAATGAATATTTTATAAGATATTTTACGATTTATGTAAAATTAAGAAATAATTTCAAGCCTCATAACTTGAAAAGTATTACTTAATGAAAACTAACTTAATTATAGTGTGTTGGAAAGCTCTTAAGATGAGCTACAAGAATGTGCAAAAATATAGAGTATTCCATTTTAAAAAATTGAGGTGATCTTCACGTGACTTTCAAATGACTCTTCAAGGTCAAACCAATGGTACCATTTTATGGCCCACTCGAAACCAAATAACTTTTGTTTGAAACATTTTTCTCTCCTGGTCTTGGTTTTCGAGATATTCGACTGGATAGATTAAAATGGGCCACCCTCTATATACATATACATGTATATATGTATATATATGGGACGTTTCACGTCAACCGGATCATCAGTGTACCCAAAATTTGAATTAACCTATCAAGACGGTTGAGGGCTCAAAATGTTCGTCTGGTCAAGCGCTTTCAAAAAAGTTCTGGCCCTTTTGAAAATTCAAAATGGCGGATTCAAGATGGCCGCCCAAAATTTAAAAAGTTACTTGATCGAGAAGAAACTTGATACTCGAGGGTTTTTGAGGTCGCTGATTACGAATCTGAATTCATATTTTAAAAATTCAATATGGCGGATTCAATATGGCCGACCAAAAATGTAAAAAATTACCACATCGAGATGAAACTGGGTACTCGGGGGTCTTTGAGGTTGCTGATTACGAATCTGAACTCAGATTCGTAACCAGCGACCTCAAAAACCCCGAGTGTCCAGTTTCATCTGGATCAAGTAACTCTTTACATTTTGGGCGGCCATCTTGAATCCGCCATTTTGAATTTTCGAAATCTGAGTTCAGATTCGTAACCAGCGACCTCAAAAACCCCCGAGTAGCCAGTTTATTGAAAAAAAGGTTCATTAGAAAAATGTGCGCCGAAGAGGGTTAAACCAATTTTCACAGTCTTGTTTGTTGATATGAGGTCCCCGCGTTCTTGATGACCGTCACAATTTCATTAGTTTTTTCGTATCTCTTCCCGTTTTTAATATTTTCAAGAATTTTGAGAATTTCAAATTTTTAAAATTTTCTCTTTTTACAACCTTGAATAATACCGGCACTTCGGTCCGAGCAGTCACCATTTATTATCCAAGAACACATAGAGTTGCAACAGTCTACACGTGAGGAAATGTTGTTGCCACCTTTAGTGAAGGAACACTAACATTACCGTCGTGTTGTGATGATAACTGTCTCGAATGACTGGTTTTTCATTGTGCGACTTCGGCAGTCGAACTGTCTCGGACATCGGCTTATATTGCCTCGTCTCACTAACTAGAGCTGCTTCGCTGCCCGCCGCTAGCACATGCGCGGTGGGTCTATACCTAGTTCTTCTTGCGACTCCTTGTTCAACTGTACCAGCAGTAATTTTGTTCTTTATCGTTTTATTTATAATTTCAAATTTTTTTTTTCCATTGTAACATTTCTTTTATTTTGGTGGCGCTCTCTCTACTATCATGTCTTCTCCTGCGAAAAAATACCGTATCGATAGATGCGTAAATCCATTTGACATTAATAAAGGACACAGCAAACATCTTAGGAAAATCTCAAAAGCAATTCAAAATGTCTATCCTGATTATCCGAACACTGCAGTGATTTGTGATTTATGTAGAAAATCTTTTTATGAAGTACATGATTTGTCATCACCAAACAACAGTACGAATGTTGATATCGAATCAGACACCGACTTACCTTCTTTTGCAAACATTGATGCACGTACGCAAAATGACCTTACACTTATTGTAGCTGGTCTCAAAAACAAACTTTTATCTCTGCCGAAGAACGATCCATTCCGTGTTAGTATTCTTACTATTATGCCCGAACACTGGAGTATTCGTAAAATTATGAACGAATTTGGTGTGTCTTATAGAATGGCTCGTAAAGCCAAAAAGTTAAGAGAATCCGATGGAGTTTTGGCTTCTCCTATTGCAACAAGTGGAAAAACATTACCTGCAGAAACTATGCAGAAAGTTCAAGATTTTTACGATAATGATCTTAATAGCAGAATTATGCCGAATAAAAAGGATACCGTCAGTATTTATGTAGGTGATGAAAAAAGAAAAGTGCAGAAAAGATTATTACTTACTGATATGAAGAACCTTCATAATCAATTTAAAGAAAAATTTCCTGAAAATCCGATTGGGCTTACCAAGTTTGTGGAACTGAAACCAAAATGGTGTGTCTTAGCAGGATCCTCTGGTACACACAACGTATGCGTATGTACGATACACCAAAATTTCAAGGCTATGATTGACGCAATAAATATAGGAAAAATCTCAAACAATATTCTCAAGGATTATAAAGATTGCTTGAATTTCGTTGTATGTAAGGATCCTAAACCAAGTTGTTACTTAAATGAATGCGAATTTTGTCCGGACATTGAAAAGTTTTCTAATTATGTTGAGAGCGTCATGGATGAGCACAATATTGATCAAGTCATCTTCAGCACGTGGAAATCAACCGATAGATGCACTTTGATAAAACAGTGCCTAAACTCGCAAGAATTTAGTGAAATGTTATGTTCCAGTCTGAAAAAGTTGATACCTCATGACTTTATCGCAAAGGAACAATCAAAGTTTATTTTTGAGAAGAAAAATAACCTTTCAGATGAAGAGGTTCTTGTTCAATTAGACTTTTCTGAGAACTATTCTTTTACAGTCCAAGATGCTGCGCAAGCGTTCCATTTCAATAATGATCAGAGTACGATTTTTCCTGCTGTTGTTTATTACAAATCTGAAGGTAACGTACAACATTTCAGTACTGTATGTATGTCCGACTGCACTACTCATGATGCCACTGCAGTATACATAATGCAGCAAAAGCTTATACCTGAAATTCGCAAGGTCTGTCCAAGAGTCAAAAAAGTTATATATGTTACTGACGGTGCTAAACAGCATTTTAAAAATCGGTATCAAATGAGTAGTTTAATGCGCCATAAGAAAGATTTTCTCGTTGATGCTGAATGGCACTGTTTTGCAACAGCACACGGAAAAGGTAGCTGCGATGGGGTTGGAGCGATAGTAAAGAGAGAAGCTACAAGAGCGAGCTTACAAGCTTCACAAAACAAAGCCATTCTGGATGTTAAAGGTCTTTATTCATGGGCTAATGGGCGATCATTCAATATAAAATTTTTCTTGTACACCCAAAAAGACCACGAACAAACTCGTAAATTCCTAAGGAAAAGATTTAAAAACTGTCCACGGATCACAAATATACAAATGGCGCATGGATTTATCCCAGAAAATAATGAAACATTAAAAGTCATGCATTACTCAAATGCCAACGGACCTACAAACAGGGTAATTTATGATATGGGCGAAAGTCATTTATCACCCGCAAAAACTCTACGAACGAGGAGCCGGAATTGATAAGGGTGCAGAAATTTTACTTTTCGATACAAGTGGTAATGTGTAAATTGCTTTACGCATTAGCACGCGTGTCGAACACTAATTTATGCAACTGTAATCAGTGCGTAAAGTGGGGAAATGCATGGTTAAAGTGAATGGAGTGTGTAAAGTTTACTCTTTATGCTCTCCGACGAGGTACAGGTGACGGCAAGGGGAACCACCTTAAAAAACCACCCCGATGAGGTGTAAGTCCGACCTTGTGACCTCCACGCGGTACACCTTGGATAGAGCTAACACAGGCGGCACCGAATGTTCGATATCTCGTTAATTACGAAACTTCAAAATTTTACGTACATTCCTATAAGTTGATCTCAATGTTGAATTCTAGATTACCATCAAATAGATCTCTCAAGACCCTACAACTTTTGTAAGACCCCCGAGTACCCAGTTTCATCTCGATGTGGTAATTTTTTACATTTTTGGTCGGCCATATTGAATCCGCCATATTGAATTTTTAAAATATGAATTCAGATTCGTAATCAGCGACCTCAAAAACTCTCGAGTATCAAGTTTCTTCTCGATCAAGTAACTTTTTAAATTTTGGGCGGCCATCTTGAATCCGCCATTTTGAATTTTCAAAAGGGCCAGAACTTTTTTGAAAGCGCTTGACCAGACGAACATTTTGAGCCCTCAACCGTCTTGATAGGTTAATTCAAATTTTGGGTACACTGATGATCCGGTTGACGTGAAACGTCCCATATGTATATATATATATATATATATATATATATATATATATATATATATATATATATACAGGGTATCCCTGAGCATGAGCTCAGTAGGTAGGGCGCAGTTTAAATTAAGTAAAGAAATCCTATTGTAACGATTTTTGAAATAATAATCGAAACATTAATTATTGAAATCGAACGAATGAGAGAAGCGCTCGACTGCTCGAGCTATAGCACGGCCCACCGTATCAGATATTTCCTGACGGCGCGCGGCGAGGGGAGGGACAGCGCGTCACTACTCGTGATTACCGCCGTCGCTATCTTCATGTTTTGCCGCGCGTCAGCAAGCAATGTCTGATACGTGGGATATGACGGTGGGTCGTGCTATAGCTCGAGCGCTTCTCTCATTCGTCCGATTTCAATAATTAATATTTTGATTATTATTACAAAAATCGTTACATGGAATTTATTTATTTAATTTACTGCGCTCTACCTCCTCACAAGTGCGTAAGCTCGTGCTCAGGGACTCCCTGTATATACACGCATATATACATATATGTATATATATGATGAAATTATTATATATAAAATATTATATATAAATTTAATTTTTTGTCTGTTATTTTGCCTAACTTTTACAGCATTCATATTCAAAAATTTACACACAACCAATTTTTAATTATATTATCATACCTTTAATGTAAAAGGGATTTTCGACAAAACTGTTGAATGATGTATTATATTCAGTATCAAGATGATGGAATTCTTGTTCAAATTGTATCACAAACAAATGTACTACTCGGTTATTTGGGAGAATCTATAAAAATAATTTTAATGTATTTACTTAGTTAATATTAGATTTAATACACAGTAACAATATGTACTAGAGCTGCTACTTTCTATGTATATATAAAAAAATTTGTTACTTATACTCTCTCTTTCTCTCTTTTTGATAATGGAATAAATAATTTAAAAATAATATTAATGATGATAACAAAATTGGTTACACGATATAATTAAATTAAATATTTCTAGAATTATTTATAATATATCATATAGCAAAATTATCTTATTATACAGTTTTCATATGCATACATATGCTTAATTCTACAATAACTTTATATATAATTTATGCAATCTGAATGATAATTTTTCTTTTATTTTATATCAATGCTGGGATTTACTTGCAACTTTCGCCAAATTTCTTAGTTTATGCCTACTGTTCCTTTTTACCGCTCATGCTACTCGTAACTAAGAAGCGCTCAGGAACGCGTCACAAATGTAATGTAGCAATCTATCTAAATTCTCTATTGTTTATTAATAATAAAAATAATTATTCTATTATTAATTACGTATATGTTCTGTAACAATTCAAAATATTTATGTTTTGAAACATAATTACAATAAAAAGAACTTAGATAGATAGATTGCCACATTACATTTGTAACGCGCACGTTCCTGAGCGCTCCTTAATTACGAGCGGCACGAGCGATAAAAGGGGAACAGTAGGCGTAAACTAAGAAATTTGGTCGTAAGTTCCAAGTAAATCCCAGCACTGTTTTATATAATAAAGATGTCGAACAAATGTAATATAATAGTGACTTTGACAAATAAAAGAAATGTAAGAAATGTAAGAATATTTGCAAAAATGTAAGAATATTTTATCTTACGTTTGTTACTTGAGAAATATAGTATTTTTTTTTAAATGTTCATTTTTCTTTGTAAATATAGAATCTTCGCATAATATTCAAATTCACAAAAGAAATTTATATGCTCGGATAAAGCTAAAATTATAAAGAGCTTTTACACTATGTATGTATATACATATATCTTTATGTTTAACTCAAACCTTGCTCACTTGTAAACAATATAATAGATATGTATATATAACTATGAAAACAATATAATAGATATGTATGTGGGACATTCTTTTACAAACCGTACAGAAAATTGACCGACACATTTTTGATTTAGCTAAAACTTTTTTTACGTGTTCTATATGACAAAAAAGGATATACCTATTCGAGGATTCTTTTTTTTCATTTTTTTGGAAAATAGAAAGGATGTAAAATTTGAGAATTTGGTGATTTTTGGCTTGAAGTATATTTTTTAAAAATTCATAACTCTGGTTCTATTTGAGCTACAGATTTCATTTTTTTTTATTTTGAAGGTAAAAGAACGAGCTTTAATAAAAAAGTACTTGAAAAAAAAATTATTAACAAATTCAAGTTGTTATAAACAATTAAAATGTTTAAATCGATTTTTAACAATTGCCCCACCCTCGTATCAAGTTGTTAATATTTTTATCGTGTTCTACGTCAAATTTCCTTTCGAAAACGCTTTTTTAATCGATGGACAAATAATTATTACTATAGGAAACAAATTAATTAATCTAGCGCGGTTCGTCACATCGGCGCGCGGGTCACACCGCACGGCCCATTTTCTTGTCTCATGTCGTTTTTCTCTGAAATATTAATGATTATTCCATTTTTTTAATTAAATAATCTCATTTGTTAGCCAAGAAGACTTTATAAAAAATTGAGGAAATAAATAGAAAACATTATTCTAGCGTTCTCTCATGGTTGAAGGTACACTGAAAAGAGATTCGAGCGGTAGTGGTGCCTTGCTTGTAAAGCAATAGAAAGTCAAAATTGAAGAAACGGGGACTCGATATCGAGGAGTGGGGACTTCAATAGTAGAAGGAACCCGAGCAGAAATCTAAATAGGCTGCGATTCGGCCCCAACTAGGCCACAATAACTGTCTAGTTGGGACCTCATTACAGCCTAGTTAGATTTCTGCTCGGGGAGAGGCTACACTGGTCTATCGATAAAGTAGTGCCTGTGTTAAAGGAAACAGTCGAGTTCTTCGAATCAGCTGCGCATTTGTGTTTCAATTAGAGCAAGATCAGGACGGCAAAGTCTCAACGAGAATAATAAAACAATGTCAAAAAAAGTGTCAAAAAAATTACAAGTAACGGACATTCGTACTGACAAATGTTTTAATCCTTTTAAGAAAATTAGTCATCCGAAGAAAAAAGTGTCAAATTTGAGAAAAGTGAATGAAAATCAGTTACGAGCATTTAATTTACCTATAACATCGGAGTCATTACAACAGAGAATTTGCGATTCCTGTCGCCTTCGTATCAAAAACAACGAAGAAAATAATGACGAGATCACAAATGCTGAAGTTGAAATGGTATGATACATGTATCTATTTACAAATAAATGAGCAAAAGCACGTGCATGCATAGTATAATTGTATACATAACCTTAATCATAAGGTATTTTATTTTTTACAGCCGAAAAATACAGAGGAGTCATGTAATGAAGAATCAGACGATAAAATTGGTAGTGGAGAAACTTCTGGACTGTCGAGTGAAAGTACAACGTTAATGAATGATCGTATTGAATATTTAAACAAAGGATTGAGTATCTTAGGATCTTCACCGATCAAAAAAAGAAAATTGACGCAAACAAGATATTCTGAAGAAAAAGTTAAAAAAATTACGGAAGTATAAAAATTACGGAAGTATAAAAATTACGGAAGATAAAGAAAACAGTTTTTCATATAACTGACGATGGTCCAGATGATCTTGATGATGATGATGATATTACAATTTTGAGAACTTTGCAAGAAAGTTTTAATACTACAGAAGACCGAACGCATAAAATTAAAATTTTAACTATTTTCAGACATTGGTCTTACAACAAAATATCACTTAATTTTCCTACCGCTACTCGTCATATGATAACTGATGCAAAAAAAATTGCTCAAGAAAAAGGGATATTAAGTGATCCAACTCCTAAAAGCCATCCATCTTTAGAAGCAGATGTCGTTAACTCTATAATTACATTCTATCAGTCTGATGATTATACTCAAGTAATGCCAGGCCAGAAAGATTACGTCTCTGTTAATGTGAATGGCAAAAGAATTCAAATGCAGAAACGCCTACTTTTAAATAATATAAAAGAATTATATAAAACATTCAAAATGAATAACCCAACAACAAAATGTAGTTTTTCGAAATTCGCTAGCTTACGACCCAAACACTGTGTGTTAGCAGAATCTGCTGGTACACATTCAGTTTGTGTCTGCCCGATACATGAAAATGTTAAATTACTAATTGACGGGGCTAATTTAAAATCAATCACAGCTGATTCGCCGGGATCTATAGTAAATTATCATGATTGTTTGGATCGTATGATATGTGAAATGAAAAATCTACAAACTGTTTTTTAGGATTATGTAATAAATGTCCTGGTATAACGAATATTATTAATCAATTAGAACGAAATTTCGAAGACAAATTAATTGAAAATGTTAAGTACAAACAATGGGTTAAAACTGAGGATAAAAGGACTACATTACGAACCTTAATATCTACTGTCGACGAATTTTTACAATCCTTAAGTAACGGTCTGATTAAATTAGTACTGCATTCATTTTTAGTAAATAAACAAAGAGAATTTTTAAATGAAAAAAAAAGTAAATTAATGAAAAATGAATGTATCGTCATTTGTGATTTTTCTGAGAATTATGCTTTTATAATTCAAAATTCCGTTCAAGGTATTCACTGGAATAACGATCAAGTGACAATACATCCATTTTCAATATATTATAAAGACGATAAAAATGAATTAAAACTCAAAAGTTTTGTATCTATGTCTGAATGTTTATGCCATGATACTGTTGCTGTTCATCTCTTCCAAAGACAATTAGTACAGTACATAAAATCAGATTTACAGGGGATTGAAACAATAATATATTTTTCGGACGGTGCCAGTGGGCAATACAAAAATAAAAAAAATTTCATAAATCTTACTCATCACGAGCAAGATTTTAAATTAGCAGCTGAGTGGCACTTTTTTCCAACTTCACATGGAAAAGGACCATGTGATGGAATTGGTGGCACTTTGAAAAGACTTGCTGCTAGAGCTAGTCTACAAAGGGTAAATAATCCTATTCGTTCACCTGAAGAATTATTTACCTGAGCGACAGAAGCTCTACCAAATATTACATGTCGTTATTCGACAAATGAAGAGTACAAAAAAGAAGAAAAACAGTTGTCAGCACGCTTTCAAAAAGCTTCAACAATAAAGGGGACTTTAAAATATCATTGTATGATTCCATTATCTCCTCAAGAATTGGAAGCAAAGCAGTTTTCATTGTACGAAGAAAGAAATATTGTAAAAATTTTTAAATAAGAAATGTACATATTTTAAGACTATTATGCAATATAATACTGGACGAGGTACTTATTAACTAATTATAACGTATCGAAATATTAATAAAGTAATTAACATTTTTCAATAATGATGTTTTTTATTTATTTATTTATTTATTTATTTCCTCAATTTTTTATAAAGTCTTCTTGGCTAACAAATGAGATTATTTAATTAAAAAAATGGAATAATCATTAATATTTCAGAGAAAAACGACATGAGACAAGAAAATGGGCCGTACGGTGTGACCCGCGCGCCGATGTGACGAACCGCGCTAGATTAATTAATTTGTTTCTTATAGTAATAATTATTTGTCCATCGATTAAAAAAGCGTTTTCGAAAGGAAATTTGACGTAGAACACGATAGAAATATTAACAACTTGATACGAGGGTGGGGCAATTATTAAAAATCGATTTAAACATTTTAATTGTTTATAACAATTTGAATTTGTTAATAATTTTTTTTCAAGTACTTTTTTATTAAAGCTCGTTCTTTTACCTTCAAAATAAAAAAAAATGAAATCTGTAGCTCAAATAGAACCAAAGTTATGAATTTTTAAAAAATATACTTCAAGCCAAAAATCACCAAATTCTCGAATTTTACATCCTTTCTATTTTCCAAAAAAATGAAAAAAAAATCCTCGAATAGGTATATCTTTTTTTGTCATATAGAACACGTAAAAAAAGTTTTAGCTAAATCAAAAATGTGTCGGTCAATTTTCAACCAAATCTGTACGGTTTGTAAAAGAATGTCCCATGTATATCTATCATATTCTTTACAACTGAGTAAGTTTTGCGTTAAAGAATGATTAAATCAATTACCTTATCGGTGATATATAAATCAAGGAACGCAACAATAGCCTCATTTATTGAAGAAAATAACAACCAAAGTGGATTTTCAGAATAAAGACATATCTGTACTACTTTGTGGGCTATGAAGTGAGCAACTTTAGTTTTACTCGCAACAGAATCGACATTCTCAATGTAGGTAACATCTGCTTCTCTGAAAATTTTAAAAAATGTTTTATAGAAAGCTTATTACTGTTGAAAATATTTTGGGCTTACAAATTTAATATAATTAAATAATTCTATTAAAAATTAACATATTAATTATATATTAATGTTTTACAATGTCTGCGCGTATGAATGACATATCACGAAATAATATATTTCCTTTATATACAGGGTGTCAGTGAATTTTCGACCTTGACGAAATAAGGAGGTAGATTGGCTTAAATTAAGAAAGAAGGATCTCTATTGTTTTGTGATTGTCGCAATAATTAACGAAAAGTTAAATAAAGAAGATCGGCCAATCTGCGTGAGTAGAAGCGCACGGCGATGAGAATTGTCCCATTGTAATCTGATACTAGGAGCGCGGCGAAGCGGTGGGCGGATCGCTCTCCGAGACATGATGGTGGTTTGCGATATATCGCAATACCGCGCCGAAAAATGACCCGTTCTTTTAGTGGCGAGAAAATGATGCGCTATCATTTCCACACTACCTTGCGGTAGATAGCATGGTGCGCTTTTTTATAGTGGTTTCCTTCAATAGGCCTATTCCACTCTCAATTTGAAAATTATTCAAAATGCCATTACTATATGCTGAATGTATCGTAAATGTAAAAAATTGATGATGACAGTACCTTCACAAAAATTGATCCGTGGTTGAAAATCCCTCGATAAAATGTATTGCACACGTTGTTAATAATACGTTGATAAAATACTTCAATAATCCTTTCTTCATCTCGTACATGAAGGCGCACTGCTGGACCGGTTATCCCGATTAATATCGCATGACACCCAATTTCGCATAATTATTGCACAACACGTAAAATTGTACGGTTTTCGTGCACGCCCAGGAAATGATTCCATGTAAATTGCGGCCGTATGATAAATATTTTCTCCCGCTAGTCTGTATACCACAATTATATCCGTATATTACTGCAGAGTATACTTCATTTTCACTGTTAATTTACTATGCGGACACAAGATTAGATTACACATAAATATGTATGTTTATTTTAGTAATTAAGTAAAAGGCAATATATATAATCAAGGTTAAGAAGAACAATATGATAAATTACATTTGTTTACATCATCTAAGAACAACATGATAAATTACATTTGTCTATATCAGTGCTGGGATTTAGTTGCAACTTTCGGCCGGATTTCTTGACTCATGCCTACCGATCCCCCCTTACCGCTCGCGCCTTAGCAACCGCACCAACAAATGTTCATAACTAATGAGCGCTCAGGAGCGTACGCGTCACAAATGTATTGTGACATAGGTCATGTGGCAATCTGTCTAAATTCTTTTTATTGTTTATTAATAATAAAAATAATTATTCCATTATTAATTACGCACATGTTCTAACAATTTAAAACAATTCAAAATATCAATAATTAAAATATTAACAAAATTTAAAATGTTAAGTAATAGTAACAATTTAAAATATTTGTGTTTTATTCAAAACTTTTAATACGCTTAAGAACATATTAATTTACGTATAAATATTATTTATTTTTACAACATATTTTAATATATGGCCTATATCACATTTACATTTGTGACGCGTACGCTCCTGAGCGATGCTTAGTTACGAACGTTTGTTGGCGCGGTTGCTAAGGTGCGAGCGGTAAAGAGGGAACGGTAGACGTGAGTCAAGAAATCCGGCCGAAAATTGCAACTAAATCCCAGCACTGGTCTACATCTACTATATTTGTCGCATTTTTGTTCTCACGAACGATTTAATCGAATACTCGATTACATTTTACTATTATATTTTTATATTACGCGTTCGTTCCGCGTTTTTTCCATTTTCCGTTGGGAACGGCATACATTGGTGTTTGGCAATATATTCGCTCCGTATTGTTTTGATTTTTTCCGATTAAATCAAAGAGAAGCATTTTCTTCCTCGATTTAACCGCAACATACCTTCTTGGTCTTGTCATCCGTCGCAGTCTTCTTCGATTTTCATATTTTGATAAGCGTCTCCAGCTTCGACTGACCATCGCAGCGTTATGAAGAGATCTGCTGTCTAACATTGCCATTATGATGTTTGATATTTCCGGTGGCAATGCATATATGAAATCAATTTTACTTTCGTCGCGTACGCTAAAAGTAAAATCGAAGCTTAACATCTTTTTTAACAGTTTTCCCAATATATCCATACTTTTTCTATTTTTAGCTAATTCTTCAAACATGCTTGCTTTATATACACTTCGAAAGTGGTTTTTCAGTGCGGGTAAGTTTTCCACCACGGAGCCTTCTAGCGGCACGGATGCGAACTAATTGAACACACGTAAATTAAATGCGCACGTATACTTACAATGTGATAAAAAATCTTTATTTTACATAACAGAAAGTCTAACTAAAAATATTTAAAAACAGATACGAGATCGATACAATTAGCAACAAGTGCAATAAAGTATGTGTTACGTCCGGTGGACTCCACGATTCTTTTACTTCTTCGAAATGATATCGTGAAAAAAAATCAAGGTTCAGCTTGTGTTTGAAACAAAACAATCCTTCTTCAGAATAATAATAGCGCATAGAAAAACGTAACCTAACCCGCGTATAGAGAGTGTCCGCGAATTTTCGATCTTGATGAAATAAGGAGATAGATTGGCTCAAATTAAGAAGGAAGTACCTCTTTATGTACCTGTTATTTTGTGATTGTCGCAATAATTAATGAAAAATTAAATAAAAAAGATCGGCCAATCTGCGTGAGAAGCACGCGGCGACGAGAGTCGTCCCACTGTAATCTGATACTAGGAGCGCGGCGAAGCGGTGTGCTGGTCGCTCTCCGAGACATGATGGTGGTTTCATTTTACGTGTCGTGCAATAATTATGTGAAACTGGGTGTCGTGCATAATATCGGGATAACCGGTCAAACAGTGCGCCTTCGTGTACGAGATGAAGAAACGATTCTTGAAGCATTTTATCAACGTATCATTATCAACGTGTGCAATACATTTTATTGAAGGATTTTCAACCACGGATCAATTTTTGTAAATGTACTGTCACCATCAATTTTTTACATTTAAGATACATTCAGCGTATAGTAATAGCATTTTGAATAATTTTTAAATTGAGAGTGGAATAGGCCTATGGGAGAAACCACTATAAAAAAAGCGCACCATGCTATCTACCGCAAGGTGGTGAGGAAATGATAGCGTAATTACAGTGGAACGACTCTCGTCGCCGCGCGCTTTTACTCACACAGATTGGCCGATCTTCTTTTAATAATTTAATTTTTCATTAATTATTGCGAAAATCACAAAATAACAGAAGTACTTCTTCTTTTTTAATTTGAGCCAATCTACCTCCTTATTTCGTCAAGGTCGAAAATTCACGGACACCCTGTTTAATCATTTAAATCTAATAAATCTAATACTGACAATGGCCAGTCGAGACAGCGTTAACGAAACTCTAAATAAATTCGTGAATTATAATACGAAAGTTTTTATAAGAAATTAAAATAGCCCGTATTTATTGGTATTGTTTACTCGAAATCGTTATGTCTCAGAGATTTTTAAAACAAAGATCCTGTGGTCCTCGGGAAATTGACAAAAAAATAAACATAAGATAAATCTTTTGAAATTGATTTGTGCACGTGCGCTCGTTCGACAGGCCACTCTCAAGCGTTCTCCGAATCGTCAAATCGTCATGGGATAAGATAATCGGCTCCTACTCTCTACTGGATGGAGCTAAGTCTCGAGCCAAAGGGCTTAACCAATAAACATTTTAAGAAACGCTTCTCCTCCCAAAACTCAGCCTCTATGTCCTTAAGAAGGAAGTATTGAAATTATTACAAAAGATTCCACTAACCAGTAAGGAGGAGGGATAATAACTTTAAAATGCAAACGTAAGGCGCGACGCGGCACTAATAAGCACTACAGTTGACAGTTTAGTATGCTAATTCTTCCGACAAGCAGCAGTGCAGTTGACAGTTCAGTTTACAGTTCCAGTCAAGATTCAGTCATTCAATTTTAAAATTATATAGCTTCGGGGATCTCTTTTCTTGCATTATGCAATTGAGTTATTAATCTGTTTTATATCACAGTGAAAATTATTTTGTTAACATTTAATTGTGCATCATATGAATTTTCTGATGAACATCCATTACTCAGCTCTTCATGTTATAAACCTCCGACCTCAGCCATTACAATTTTATCAACGCACTCATTTTTATGATGCCAACGAGTTGTGAGTAAAACTGAGTAATTTTTATTTTCCTCTTTTCCCATATCTTACTATCTCACAATTTAAAATCTATGTCTGACTAATAATTTTAAACGGTTTAATAACCATTACATTTTTAGTAATTATTATCAATCAATCAATCCTTGTCTAACCTCCCCTCTAGTCTCATTCCTTATTCTTCCTTGTTCGCCGGGAATCTCCGAAGGGCGATTCGCCGACAATTTCCTGTCCGCCGGGAATCTCCACAAGGCAATTCGCGAATAATTCCCTATTCGCCTGAAACCTCGGCAAGGTGATTCGGTTACTCCTTAATTCTTATTTCATTTTAGTTGCCATTTCTGATTTATTTACCAAGAATTTGTATTGTTTTCTACCTTTATATCTCATTTCAGCCCTTCTTTATATATATTGAACTCTTCATTTATATTTTTTTTCTTTATTCCCTTTCATTTTCTTTTAATTTCCAATCTTTGCATTATTATTATTATTATTATTTTTCTTTTTTCTTTCTTTCTTCCTCTTTTATATTATTTTCCTTTGTATTATCGTTACTTTTGGAAGAAATCATTGAAATAGATGAATAATTTTCGAACTTAGACTTGGCAAATCTTTTATCTTAATTTTATTATTGTATTTTAATTTGGACCTGTGTTTTGGCGAATTCAGAATATTTTAATTCTAACTATAACACATATGCGCAAGCGACGAATACTTCCTTTAATGAGTAAACGTAATTCATATTTTTATTACACATTTACATTTTATTTTGTTTTATTTCTTATATTATATTAATTATACAGGGTGCTTCCGCAACATACAGATCGGTTAGTCGGGTTGCCTATCTGACGATCGGTCTTCTTTTACCGACTTCGCATAATTGAAAAATAATAAAATCAGAGGATCGATCATGCAATTTTTTTTCATGAAAAGTGAAAAAATTCCTTGATTAATACCTTGAATGCAAATCCGTAGGGAATGAGCAAAGTGAAATCAGCTTTTAACATTGATATAGTGTAATTATAATATTTAATAACATAAATAACATTATATAAAGAAGATCTTAAAAATAAAATTCGAAACGCGTGTGCGGAAATCACTCCTCCGATAATTCGGAGAGTAAGGAAAAATTTTATGCGGAGAATTGCTTTATGTTTAAAACAGAATGGCGGTTACATTGAGCATATATTGTGAACATTAAAAAATAGATTTTGTTTAAATTCATTACATTTTATCTGTGTTATTATATTTCAATTGTCATTTTATATTATTAATGTTATTTAAGTTATTTATGTTATTAAATATAATGTTATTTATGTTATTAAATATTACAATTACACTATATCAATGTTGAAAGCTGATTTCACTTTCCTCATTCCCTACGGATTTACATTCAAGGTATCAATCAAGGAATTTTTTCACTTTTCACAAAAAAAAATTACATGATCGATCCTCTGATTTTATTATTTTTCAATTATGCGAGGTCGGTAAAAGAAGACCGATCATCAGATAGGCAACCCGACTTACCAATCTGTATGTTGCAGAAGCACCCTGTATACAGGGTGTCCGTAGATTTTCGACCAAAATGAAATAAATAAGTAGATTGGCTCGAATTAAGAAGGAATGACCTGTATTGTTTTGGGATTGTCGCAGTAATTAACGAAATATTAAATAAAACAGATCGGCCAATCTGCGTGAGTAAAAGCGCGCGGCGACGAGAGTCGTCCCACCGTAATCCGATACTACGAGCGCGGCGAAGCGGTGGGCGGGTCGCTCTCCGAGACATGATGGTGGTTTGCGATATATCGCAATACCGCGCCGAAAAATGACCCGTCCCCCCTTTTCGTGGCGAGAAAATGATGCGCTATCATTTCCACACCACCTTGCGGTAGATAGCATGGTGCGCTTTTTTTATAGTGGTTTCCCCCATAGGCCTATTCCACTCTCAATTTAAAAATTATTCAAAATACCATTTACCATACGCTGAGTATATCGTAAATGTAAAAAATTAATGGACAGTACCTTTACAAAAATTGATTCGTGGTTGAAAATCCCTCGATAAAATGTATTGCACACGTTGATAATGTGATACGATGATAAAATTCTTCAAGAATCCTTTCTTCATCTCGTACACGAAGACGCACTGCTGGACCGGTTATCCCGATATTATGCACGACACTCAGTTTCACATAATTATTGCACAACACGTAAAATTGTACGGCCACTTGGTTTTCGTGCACGCCCGAGAAATGATTCCATGTAAATTGCGGCCGCACGATAAGTATTTTCTCCCGCTAGTCCGTATGCCACAATCATATCCGTATATTCCTGCAGAGTACACTTCATTTTCTCTGTTAATTTACTACGCAAACACAAGATTTTTATTAAAACGTCTTAGCTCTCGCACGCTGTTACCAGACTGCGTACACCAGCAGCACGCAACTACAGCTGACAGCTGAGCGGACTGAGCGTAATCATAGTGCGCAGGCGTCGAACTCACACGTACGCTTACACTCACATGTCCGCTCAGTTGTCAGCTGTAGTTGCGTGCTGCTGGCGTACGCAGTCTGGTAACAGTGTGCGAGAGCTAAGACGTTTTAATAAAAATCTTGTGTTTGCGTAGTAAATTAACAGAGAAAATGAAGTGTACTCTGCAGGAATATACGGATATGATTGTGGCATACGAACTAGCGGGAGAAAATACTTATCGTGCGGCTGCAATTTACATGGAATCATTTCTCGGGCGTGCACGAAAACCAAGTGGCCGTACAATTTTACGTGTTGTGCAATAATTATGTGAAACTGAGTGTCGTGCATAATATCGGGATAACCGGTCCAGCAGTGCGTCTTCGTGTACGAGATGAAGAAAGGATTCTTGAAGAATTTTATCATCGTATCACATTATCAACGTGTGCAATACATTTTATCGAGGGATTTTCAACCACGAATCAATTTTTGTAAAGGTACTGTCCATTAATTTTTTACATTTACGATATACTCAGCGTATGGTAAATGGTATTTTGAATAATTTTTAAATTGAGAGTGGAATAGGCCTATGGGGGAAACCACTATAAAAAAAGCGCACCATGCTATCTACCGCAAGGTGGTGTGGAAATGATAGCGCATCATTTTCTCGCCACGAAAAGGGGGGACGGGTCATTTTTCGGCGCGGTATTGCGATATATCGCAAACCACCATCATGTCTCGGAGAGCGACCCGCCCACCGCTTCGCCGCGCTCGTAGTATCGGATTACGATGGGACGACTCTCGTCGCCGCGCGCTTTTACTCACGCAGATTGGCCGATCTGTTTTATTTAATATTTCGTTAATTACTGCGACAATCCCAAAACAATACAGGTCATTCCTTCTTAATTCGAGCCAATCTACTTATTTATTTCATTTTGGTCGAAAATCTACGGACACCCTGTATATATTAACCAGTCAGAATTTAATTCTTAACGTAAATTCTTCCCTGTATATTCTGACTGATGAACGATCTTCCGAACGATTGTAACACCCGTGAGAATATATATATACACACACAGATACCCACTCACGCATAGCTACAACTGCTAAGATGTATTTTTCTTTCTTTATTCTTTTTATAATATATGTATTTTTAATTTAATATATAATTTAATTATTTAACCAATTCTCTTCCCTAAAGATCCTGAGATCGCACCAGGTCCCATCCTGCGTAATAAGGATTAAATTTCTTTACCGAAAAGAGACCACCGAATGAATAGGCTTAAAAACGCAGCGTTAAAGAGACCTTCGGTCGCTGACCTGTGTCAGGCCCTTCACATTCGTTCGATCCGATCCATACACACGCCCGAATAAAATGTGTCACGGAATGAGTAAGTTACGTTCTTCCATACAGTCCATCCATTCTAGGGTTTGGACGTAACATACTGATAAATTTTGGGGGCTCGTTCGAGATTGAAAAGTGCGATCTTGGAAATGGGAAGGAATATAAAAGTCTCGATAAAAATTTAAAAAATCCTTTTAAAGGACAATTCTTCTTAAGAGTAAAATATATTCAAATTAAATTTAAACCTAAATTTATATCAGTGGTATTCAGATTTATATCAGAGTTATATCTTCGAATTATACACACTATATACACCTATTCCGATAGCAACTCCTAAATCTATTTTAAAACGAATCTATTTTAGTTTCTGGATATTAAAAACAATTTTTTATTATTTATTTTTATTTCATAATGTTAATATATATCCTAGCCAAAGTCTGATGATTTTCTCGATATAATTATTAATCAAAACTAAAAACTAAATAAAATTTGTATTAAAGAAATTTATATTAAATTTGTGTTAAAGTAATAGGAAATAATTCCAAAACAATGTCTTATCAAAATCCTTTTGCTACGTTGAAATAAGCTGTTAAAACTGTTTCTTTCTTTGATGGCAATAACATTCCACTAAATTATTTCATCGAAGGATGTAAAGAAGCAAAATCTATGTTACCTGAAGAAGTAGAATTGCAATTTACTAAAATCATAAGTACCAGAATAATCGGAGAAGCTCGACGAACTATACAAGATCAATTTTTTAGTAGTGTATTGCAATTTACATCCTATTTAAAACGATTTTACAGTCCTTCGAAAAATGTTCAATTGCAAGGAGAATTAGGATGTATTTATCAAAAAGGAGAACACGTAATTAGTTTTCTAGTAGAATTAAAACTTTTGGAAAACAAATCTTAGAAACATATCAATATCTAGAAAAAGTTTTGCCTGATGAAAATATTAAAATTAAGAACATATGTGAATGAAAGAACATGTGAACGTTTCATAAAAGGGTTGAAGCCTAATATAGAACAAAAAATTACCAGAAATCTAAACATAGAAAACACCATTGCCGACGTTTTGAGGATTGAACGAGAACATCGAGAGACAAAGGATCCCGCACGGTTTTTATGGGATTTGGGGTTCCGGTCAAATTGGCTGAATTTTTGATATGATGTAGGTTTTGATTCACTGAACAAAAGTTCCAATAGGCCTCTATCAGGCCAAAAAATCATATTATCGATGGTTATTTCACATTTTTCTCAAATCTTAAACTTCCCCAAATCTTACATTTTTTCAACATTTAAATCTTAAATGCCTACCATCCATGTCGTAAGAGTCAGACAACAGTTGTCATAACGGGTGACGAATGGAGATCAATTTTGGACATTTGAGCTGCTATAACTCAAAAACTTTAGATTTTTTGGCCTGATGGCTATTGGAACTTTTGTTCAGTGAGTCAAAACTTACATCATATCAAAAATTCAGCCAATTTGACCGGGGCCCCAAATCCCATAAAAACCGTGCGCGGTCCTTTGTGACAGAAGCAAGACGCCAACTTAAGTCAAAACGAGTTACATTATACTAACTGGTTGCAGGAAACATGTCAATTCTGTTTTAAAATAGGACATATAGCCAATAACTGTAAGAAACTCACTCAATTTTCTTCGCAAGTTTACAACAAGACAAATTTGGAAACCAAAATATTAATATGTCAAATTTGCAAAAAACGCGGCCATAGTGCTGATAATTGTCGCCTACGTAATCTTCAATACCGTCAATCCATAAATATAATACGAGAGGAAGTTATCTTGTGTCAATTATGTTCGAAATCAGGTCATAATGCAAATCGTGTTTGCAAAATGATATTAATAATCAAACTAATAAAATTCCTGTAATCTGTCAGTGGTGTGAAAGACCTGGCCACTTAGCTGAAAATTGTTAGAGGAAACAGAATGAAGAGTATAATTTAAAAGATAAACAACCAATTATTTGTCAAATTTGTAATAATTTTGGACATACTGCTAAGAATTGTTTTTTTTAAGCAAGCCAAATTTCAACCTCTAAAGATAAATCATTTTGTCGAAATTGCAGAGAACAAGGTCATCTCCTTAAAAATTATCAATTACGAACTGCAACGAATAATTACCAAAAGAAAAATAATCAGAAAAATTATAATAATTTCTCGATGTCGGATATAGAGGAAGCTCGGTTTTTTCTTCCAAAAACAATCATGCTCCGATTAGTCAAATTTTGTAAATAGGTTTCTTTTAGGTACAAAAGAAAAGTATACGAAAATGATTTTTGGCGACACGAAAATTAAGGAACTTTTTAAGCTTTTTTTCGTAAAAGTAAATATTACCTTTAGACAGCTTGTTCGAAACGGTAAATATCTAAAGAAAAACGGCAATCTCACCAATTTGGCCTTGACATATGTAATCAAGATCATAACTCTGAGTAACCTTCAATAAGTTTTAGTTTGGTGAAGTTTTATTAATTTCACAAATGTATGTATATACACACACACGCGCGCGCGCGGGGAAGAGGGCCTATGGCCCCCCCCTCCCACAACCACTTCGTCCGTAGGGGCCGCATTGCGAAGAGTTCAATCACAATGGATATATGCTGTAAGTTGTGAAGCAAGGTCCACCTTGCCTATCAGTGGGATGGTTGCAGAAGGGGGGGGCCCAAAGTGATGTGGTGTAGACCTCGCTTCACGTAGAAAGTTGCAATTTATGCAGAACCTTATTTAATAATAAACATATTTTGTTACGTGAAGGTCACCTTCAATTTTTTAAACGGAATTACCTATTTTTCATTGTATAGTCGTGTAGCTTATCTCGAGAGTTTCCCAAAACACTATTATAAAGTATTTCTTTATTGAGTACTTTTTGAGTTATAAGATTTGAAATAATTTCTTAATTTTACATCAACCATAAAATATCTAGTAAAATATTCATTTTTCGATTATCTTATCTTTAAAACTTTCATGTACAAAATAATAAGAAGAATCAATTGGTGTAAAGAAAAAACATAGTTGCTTTTAAGAAATATGTATTATAATTTGCAATTAACAATTACATATTTTTTTTTCAAAACAACTATACGTTTTCTTTACATCAATTGATTCCTCTCATTATTTTTTACATAAAAGTATTAAGGTAAGGTAATCAAAAAATGAATATTTTACTAGATATTTTACGGTTTATGTAAAATTAAGAAATGATTTCAAGTCTCATAACTCGGAAAGTACTTAATGAAAACTAACTTAATTGTAGTGTTTTGGAAAGCTCTCGACGTGAGCTACTAGAATATTCAATAGAAAATAACAAAATCATTTCGAATAAACTGTCTAAAGGTAATATTCATTTTTAGGAAAAAGGGCTTAAAAAGTACCTTAATTTTCGAATCGCCAAAAATCCTTCTCGTATACTTCTTTTGTATCTAAAAGGAACCTATTGACAAAATTTGATTTAAATCGGAGCATGATCGTTTTCGGAACAGCCGGAAGCTCGAATAAGATTTCAAGCTCGTCCTAGAGAATCAAGTAGATAACCTCCTAGAGAATCGAGTAATAAACGCACTGTAACAATAAATCTTAATATACGCGGTCGCGTACCTACTATCCAGTTAATATTAATGACAGTTAATATTAATGATAAATCCACTCAAACCATTTTTATGATAGATAAACGATCCAGTCCAAATTTAATTAAAGAAAATTTTATACCTAAAAATATAAACATTAATTATACAAAAATATAACAATATTTTTGTATAATTAATGTTTATATTTTTAGGTATAAAATTCATAAATATTGTTATATTTTTAATGGTATAATTAAATGGTATAAATAATTATCCAGTATACACGTTCGGGAAGATTATATTAAATCTTTTTAAGATATCTATGCCATTTCATATAGTATCTCACAATTTTCCAATTTCAGAAGCTGGAATATTAGGGAATGATTTTTTAAAACAAACTTCCTCAAAGTTAGACTACGCACAAGGATGTCTGGCTGTGTCTGAAATTAATAATATACTTCTCTTTACGCCGGAAATGATCACAGTGCTTCCATGGTCAGAGTCGTTATTTTATGTAAGAGTGGAAAATCCTGAAATAAAATTAGGATATATACCAAAATTAAAAATATCACATGGAATCTATTTAGGAGATACTATCGTAGAAAACATCGCTGAAAAGGCATATTTAAACATCCTAAGTACATTAGCTGAAGAAATGGATATTCATATTCCTATTATACGTCTAACATTTTTGAATAATCTACTTGGTAATCAAGAAAAAGATTTTGAAGTTCTAAGGAATCAGGAAGAACCAACGAATAAAAAGGAAGAAGCTATGCACGAAGTATTTAATAAAACTAATGAGTTCGATGATTGTGAAAATAAAGTAGAAATTGAAGACGAACCGTCAAAACGAAGATCATCAAGATAATATTATTAAAAGTAAAAGAGGCTCCTATCTAAATAAATTAAATAGTAATCGGGCTTGAGGAACTAATATTATGCAATAATGTTAAAGTCAGTAAGTAAGAATAGATTTAATAACGTTGCAATACATTTAAATTAAGTAACTATTAATGACTGTGCGCATTATGTGATGAAATGTATAAGTAACTATTAATGAATATGCGCATTATATGATGAAATGTAAACGTACCTTTCTGTCCTCAACTGGACTCTCTTCAGTACAAATAAATAAATTTTAGGAAAATTAAAACTTCAAAATTACAAGGATTACGCTTATTGCATGAATGGTAATAATATTATTACTAAAGAAACTAAAAACGAAGATAAGAAAGAAATATTAAATCAATAAGAGAATAACAATAAGCCTCAAACTCAAAATAAAATCAAAATTAATTGTGAAAACAAAATAATGAAATGAGAAGAAAAATAAAAATGAGAAGAAAAATAAAGATTATGTAAATAACTTGTATAACTCCAAATTCCTTGGAGAGGTAAATTACCAAACCCCTCTTGAACATATTAATAATCCAAAAATTTTTGGAGAGGGAAATTACCAAACCCTTCCTGAAAATATTAATAATCCAAAAATCCTTGGAGAGGGAAATTACCAAACTTCTCCTGAAAATGTTAATGATTCAAAAATTCTTGGAGAAGAAAATTACCAAACCCCTCCAGAAATTACTAATGATCCAAAAATTCTTAGAGGGAAAAATTACCAAACTCTTCCTGAAAATTAATAATCCAAAGGTTCTTAAGAAGGGAAACTTCCAAACTCCCTCTAAAAGAAAAAATTCTAGAATTTCGGAGAGAAATTTTCAATCCTCTTTAAAAAATTCTAGCTTTGTCGATTGCGAGGAGGGAAGTTATCACATTATGCCACATTAAGAGGATTCCGAACCTTCCTTTTTTACCGATAAAATTTTATGCATAATTTTATGCATAATTTTGGAATACTTTTTATTAGTTGCACAGATTAATAAATACTTTTCCACAATTAAATTACACATAGCAACAAATATGAGAGTAAACCATTTTATGTTCAAAATGAAAAAAAATAGAAAATTACAGTTTTCTTATCGGCTTCTGACATCAACTCGTAACAATATTATTGAAGTTGAATACAAAAGTTTTGCAGTTTGTATGTACATAATAAGAGCACTCTCAACTCGGAATTTCCTGAAGGAATATAAATGAACAGTCAGAAATGCGTTTAGAAACGTAGTAAAAATAATTTCAGTGTACAAAAATTTCGTGCATATGTATGTGTGCGAAATCGAGGCATGTGAGTAAAACAGTCCTGTAAATTAGTTGCTTGCTAGCGCGACAGACGGCGCTATAATCGATTTGTGTGACAAGGGGAGAGTCAAATTCGTACCATCCTTCTCTTTCATCTTGCGTGTAATAGGATACGTTAGTGTACATGTACACGCCTACTAAAGCATTAAATTCTTGCGTTTTCTTTCTCAAATTCCGCGTAGTAGATACTTATTGTCACACAACGGCGTAACAAGCTGCGAGAAAACAGCGTTACAACGTGTTACGTAAAAAATATTCTGTGTAAGTTATACATATACACAATATGTGTGTGTGTGTCGGTGTGGGTGTGTGGGTAGGTGTGAATATGTGTATGTATAGACGCATATATATACAAAAGTGATGCGAGAAATACGTGAAGAAGCAAGAAGGTAATAAGAACGAGCAAAATAATAAGAGCGAACGAGAAATAGCATGAGCAACGAGGACTCGAACTCGAAAATCGGATCTTCCTTTCACACTATTATTTTCTTCTCGCTCGCATCTATTACTGTCTCGCTCGCTCTTATTAATGTCTCGCTCGCATCTATTACTGTCTCGTTCGCTGCTATTATTGTCTCGCTCGCATCTATTACTGTCTCGCTCGCTCTCGATTCTTGGGTCCGCTTATCTTTTCGAGTTGTCTATCATGATTGTCAAGTGTGGAGAAAGCAAGACGATGAATAGAGAGCGAGCGAGATGACCTATCATCAAAGAGTTCCGAAGGCTCTTACAATCGGTTTCTTCGCTTCCTCTATTCATTTGCAATTCGCGAAAATGTAAACATCTTATAAAATAAAAATTAAAACTTTTATTATTAATTTCATCAATTTGAAAATAATTTCAATGAATTAATGAGATTTTTACGATTAAAATAATATCAAACACGGCGTAATGCATTTTCTGACATGAGACTTTATTTATAATATTCACGAATATATGTCAGAAAATAAAATGCATTTTTTATTCATTTGAAAGTAATTTTAATAGAATAATGAGAATGTTACGATTAAAATAAGATCAAAGACGATATAAGTGACACAAATTTAGTTAAATATATAATTATAAAACTTGTATTATCAGACTAATTAAAAATAACCCGATTTACGTGTTTGATATCATTTTAATCGCAAAAATCTCATGAATTCATTGAAATTATTTTCAAACCGATGGAATTAAAAATAAAAGTTTCAATTTTTATTTTATAAGATGTTTACATTTTCGTGAATTGCAAATGAATAGAGGAAGCGAAGAAATCGATTGTAAAAGACTTCGGAACTCTTTGATGATAGGCCATCTCGCTCGCTCTCTACTCATGGTCTTGTTTTTTCTGTCTTTTCACACTTGACAATCGTGATAGACAACTCGAAAAGATAAGCGGATCCAAGAATCGAGAGCGAGCGAGACAGTAATAGATGCGAGCGAGACAATAATAGCAGCGAACGAGACAGTAATAGATGCGAGCGAGACATTAATAAGAGCGAGCGAGACAATAATAGATACGAGCAAAAGAAAAATAATAATGTGAAAGAAAGATCCGATTCTCGAGCTCGAATCCTCGTTTCTTGTACTATTTCTATCTCATTCGCTCTTATTTCGCTCGTTTTTATTACCTCGCTTCTTCATGTAACTCTTGCATCACTTTTATACATACATACGTTCATACAAACACCCACACACACACAATGCAATACACACACACACAAACACATACATATACGTATATATACGTATATATATATATATATATATATATATATATATATATGTATATATATACGTACAGATTATATATTTTATCAGATTTTACCGGTTTGCATGTGCGCTCTAGTTAATAATTAAAAAATACGTTTTAAAAAATATTTATCCAGAGGCGATTTATTTGTGGACTGGTAGTTTTTAGAAATATTTCATACCAGATGCGATTTGCATGTGCGCTCTGGTTATTAAAATATTTATTTCAGAGGCGATCTATTCGTGAGCTGATAATTTAAAAAAATCCTGAGGCGATCTAATTCGTATGCTGGTTGTTTTTAGAAATATTTCATACCAGATGCGGTTTGCATGTGCGCTCTGGTTATTAAAATATTTATTTCAGAAGCGATCTATTTGTGATCTGATTATTAAAAAAAAATTTAGAGGCCATCTAATTCGTGTGCTGGTTTAAGAAAAACCCAGAGGTGATTTAATTCTGATGCTGGTTATTCGAAAAGTATTCCAGAGACGATTTAATTCGTGTACTGGTTATTCAAAAAAAATCTAGAGTCGATTTAATTTGTATGTTGGTTATTCAAAAAAATTCGAGAAGCAATCTTAATTTATGTGCTGGTTACTGTTCAAAAATGGTTTACATCAGATACGATTTGCATGTGTATTCTGGAAGCGAAATTTAAACAAAATTTAATTTAGAGATTATAAAGACATTGCCTCAACTTAAAAGCATATTTGATAACAATAAAAATTCAGATAAAATAAATCATTGCACCGATTTTTACATGTTATAAGAAGATTCTTATTTTATAAATGTGCTATATATATTGCGATAATTCTTATGTAATTGTAGCATGTCATATAGCGACAAAAGCTAACAAATTATTGGAACAAATTACACTGATCGCTGGCGATTTTTTTTGATAACACCAAGCTTCGAATGTATGATAGCCTATGCGGCTGTGTGGTGTCTATTGGTGTCTATTGGACTAAAAAAAATTACTTTCATTGCCGTTGCCTACAAATAATATAATATTTGAAAAGCTTCAACTTGTTAGCATATGCTGTGGCTTTCCTTACACTACTATAAACTAGACCTTAGAAGGAAATCCTTGTAAGGAAAAATATTTTAATAATGTGAAATATACAAAGCAACATTTTTTTTTAAATTATAGCAGAAAGTAAATTGCCTTTTCTAAAATAATAAATTATTCATATATTTTACATTTGTCATATATCTTATATTTATCATATTTGATCACGATATTTCAATGAATATCGTTAGAAAAAGACGCCTCAGTACAAATATCTCATTTGCATATATCAAAGAGACGAAAAAAATATATTATGGTTGCGTCTGCAAATGGACGAAACCTATTATATCGATATAAATCTATTATTTCGATGCTTTTGAGACAAAGAATGTATTATGAAAATATTATATTATTTATATTTTACGACATTACATCAATTTGCATAAAACATTTTATATTGTTAGCTTTTGATTATATCGATTTAACAAACGTCGTGCATAAATTATAATTTGTAGAAAGTCATATGCAAATATCTTTTTTATTGTATATACAGAATGTCGCAGAGAACTATACATATATAAGCGCTTGTAAAGAGCGCAGTAAATTGAAGAAACAAGTCCCAGTATTTTACAATTTTCGCAATAAAAGAAAGAAATAAAATAAATTAATTAGTTATATAATAATATCAAATAAAATCGATCGAATGTGCATCTATGTGTGTGTTTGTGTGTATGTGAGAGAGAGGGGGAGAGAGAAAGAAAGAGAGAGAGAGAGAGAAATGCTCGGCTGTTCGAGCTATTGCATGATTCAGTGTGTTAGGCATTTTGTCGGCGCGCGGCAAGGGGAGGGACAGCGCGGCGCAGCGATAACGTTGTAACGAATGACAACGGCATGTCTCGCTGTTCTTCTCTTTGCCATGTGCTGAAGACATGTCTAACGCTTTCTCTCTCTCTCTCACACACACACAAACACACAAGTAGATACATATTCGTTTGATATTATTTAATGTTATTATTTAATTTATTTATTTTATAATTTCTATTATTGCGAAAATCGTAAAATGCTATGGGACTTTTTTCTTCAATTTACTGCGCTCCTCACAAGCACTTATATATGTATAGTACTTTGCAACACTTTATATATACAATGAAAAGGATATTTGCATATAACTTTCTACAAATTACAATTTATGCACGATATTTGTTAAATCAATATAATCAAAAGCTAACAATATAAAATGTTTATGCAAATTGTTTGATATAATATCGTATTCGTAAAATTTATAAGTACATAACATTTATAAATATTTTCACAATATATTTTTATTATATATATAAAGAGACATAGCTAAACGAGAGAAATGATATTATGTTTAAATATGTACGCAGTAAAGACAGATCTATGCTCTAAATTGCTTGTGCGAGACGATAGAGTAGTGAAAACAACATACTTTGCAACATATTTTTTGTTTCAATAAATACAATTAACACAATAGCAAAGTTTTCATATTGCTCTTTCCAAAATATGTGTGACGTCACGACCAATAAATTTTCTCTTTTTACCATACAAAAAGATTCCTTCTTTACCCTGTTAGAATTTGTTCAATTCTATCTAACCACGAAAGAGCAAGATTGAAGGAGATATTATTTTTATTAGTATTAACGTTATAAGGGGGAAGTCTGCTGTAACAAGGGAAAAAACAAGCCGATTTTCCGGATTTTTTTTCTAACAAAATATGACTCGTACATTAAATTAAACCGTCATCTTTATTATATATTCAAGTATTTGTAGAAAAATTTTCAAGTCGAAATATTCAAAATTGCCGTCGTGGCACTCCTTCAAGCGCAGGTCCGTTTTTTTAGGTGCCCAAACGTTGTACATGAAATCTCACGTCTGGGTGATCTGAAACAAAAAACAAAATATGGTTATCATCTACATAGTATTGACTCTCGTCTGACGGAGGATTTTGTCGATAAAAAATTTTGACGCCGAAAAAAAATTCTTGAAATTTTTTTCTATTTTTTTGCCCAAATTTGATGTTATTATTGTTTATAACAATTAAACAAAAAACGATATCAAAAAAATGCTCCGTCAGACGAGAGACTATTCCAGAGAATATGTGGTTAAAATTTCAAGTCGATTCATTCATTAGAACTCGAGATATCGTGTACACCGTATTGAAAAACTTAGTTTCGAGAAAAACGCGTTTAAAGTTTCGGCATTAGTTTTTTCAATGAAAAAATCATTTTTAAGCTTCTTACCATTAAACGCCCATTCCTGCTTCATATAGTACACCTTCTTCTTCAAGGAAATCCTCTTCGGGTGCCAATCGCGCCGTTCTTCTTTCGATTCTCCCTTCTTTTGAAGCGTCGAACGACCGTTCGTTTGCTTGTGATATTCTGCGCTCGTCCACGGTGTTGCATAAATTGAAGGCGTTTGGTCCAATTTTGATGTTCATAATGTCCATCATTTTGAGGATACTGGAGTAGTCTTCATTGAAAATGCTCGCAGCACAATACGAAGCAATATCGACGGTTTTTGCACCGTTGAATGTTTGTTTCGGAGCTAACGACCAGATCATCGCATTCAGGCTCTCGTTGCTGTTCTGTGTATATCCTCCAACACAACGTGTCAACAAA
This sequence comes from Camponotus floridanus, assembly GCF_003227725.1. Taxonomy (NCBI): domain Eukaryota; kingdom Metazoa; phylum Arthropoda; class Insecta; order Hymenoptera; family Formicidae; genus Camponotus; species Camponotus floridanus. Next base: position 49,200 of record NW_020229442.1, read on the forward strand.
TTTTCGTTGCTCAGCTCTTCGTATATAGGTGTGATGGCCTTCAGCACGTCGCTAGAGAGAGCCGGTTTGTGTTCATAATCGGACAGATTACCTTGAGCTTTGGCTTGTTGCCAGGTACACCAGCTATCTTCACCCTGCGGACAATCCTCATGTTGTGGTTTCTCGTTTGTCGATGCTTTGTGTTTCAGCGTAGCCCATATTGCCTTTTTCATATCCGGCATAGAATCTTTATTCCTTCGGATGGCTAACCCGTAATAAACACTAAGTTCATCTATTAGTTTTGCTGTGAGCTTTCCTTTGCCGCCCAGTCCTTTAGTATCTTTTTTTAGTTTTCTCAGTCGTGCTCCCATTCTTTTCTGGATATGGCCAACGCATTCTTTTTTTTCGACAATACAATTTTCGCCGTAAGGGTTACATTCTGTTATCCCTTTGAAAGTTTTGCAATCGCCGTCACCGACATAGGAGGTATATTTCACGCCGTGTAATTTCTCCGATCTCATGAACATTTCTTTAGCCGCGTCCACCTCCATTTTTCCGGCGCTACCAACGTGATTCGCAGTGCACTCATTTTTGTGTGTTTCCATCCATTCATCGAAGTCGTCAGCGTGTGTCTTCCTGTACTCGCACTGCTTACAATACGCGCATTTTACTAGGAGATCGAGGACTTTTCCTGTATAATGTCCGATTAAAGTCGTTACGCCTTGCAACGATGAATGACCCCGCTTACGCCAAGTTCCGTCGCCAGAAACAGTTAATCCTCTTGTTGGTTTGTCAGCATTTTCGGCACTTTCCGTCAAATTTTTTTCTTCGGCAGCAGCAGCAGAAAACAGTAAATTGGCAACGGCTTGCGATGCAGTATGAACACTATCGACGATATCATAATAAACTTTTTTATTGAAGATTTTCGGGAGATCCATTATACCGCAAAACTTTCGTATACCTTCGTAACCGACACCAATGATTCTCATTGCAAAAACGATGCGCCTGTTGATTTCGTAAGCGTTGTTTATAAGTAGGCAGGAGTTTATGTAGCGAGGTTCACAATTACTGCATTTAACGACTAATTTGAATCCAAGTCCACGGATACTACTTTCCGAAAAAGTAACATTTCCACCGCACGTTTTGCACATGATCATTTCACTCAGCGTTTGAAACAAGAATAAAAATTCAATCAAACGGTATCCATAGCCATTATTAATTTTCACTTCCACCGATTTCGTTCTTAATTTTTTCGCGGAAGAACTTGTCGATTCCGTTTCATTCTCCATCGTATGGTGATTTGGTGGCGGCGGTCTTTTCCTTCACGTCGTGAAGGTCGTCCGGGAGTTTCGCGTGAACCCTTTCGGTCGAAAGAAGCAGGCTTCATTTTGATAAAAGTATAAAAACTATACGTTAGCCACGCGGGAAACGCCGAAACGATGACAGCTGCTCGACACACTGGCCCTTAAAATTACGCACTACCGGCGTCCTTACTGTTGAAATCGCTTCTAACTGACTATAAAATATACCCAGTGACATCTGTTGATCGACTTGGAGTATTAGAAATGTTAGAAATTGAATTGCAAGTCACTACGCTGTACCCGCCGAACAGATAGGAATTTGCCGCAGGTACGCGTTTCGGAATGCTTCGGTAAAAGGTCGAAATTTCAATGAAGAAAAATTTAGCCGGCTATAACACCTAATGTACCTTATTTTAGAGGGTTCAAAGTATTTTTTAAGCCAATAAACAAAAAATTGATTTTTTGAAAATTTTACAGTAGACTTCCCCCATAATTGCATTTATCTTTAATTAATCTTACTCATATTCTAATTACTTAGTTACTTTTAATAACTATTTTAACCAAATTCATTAGAGTTATAGTATTAAAATTATGAAGATATAAAAGAATTATAAATTCGTCTACGAATAATGCATTGTACAAAGGAGCGATTTTAAAACGCCTTCGGGATTCAGCTGGCGTTTATCTATCATGGAATGTAAATCATAATCACAGATAACCACCATTACTGGTAATCCATTTCTCATTATGACATCATTTGTAAATTTTTTTGGTTAATTATTCCACTTAAGTAATATCAGGTCTAGGTAATAAGAACAAAAACATTCAAAATTGTACATAGCCAGCGTTGGAAGAAGAAAGTAAATCTGTAATAAATTGTAAGGTTCATCCATGTAATTTTCACACGGCGACTCGCTCTCGCTAATCAGCTAAACATAACATCTGCATACCAAGAATGGCAGATCAATATTCTAATGGACAAAGGAGATGATGAAATTCGCCTTATCTAAGTCCCAACTGACTCGTACCAAGGAGGACCAGCGCCTACCGGTCATGGTCACGGAGGACCAGTCGATTTTTCTCCGGCCTACAGTTAGGACGAACTCTGATTTTCGCTGATTGTTCACTGCATTATTCTCTGACTTGATTGTATCTACCTATACACTTATATTTTATACAATATACGTAGAGTTAATTGGAAAGTTCTACGAGATTTTATTGAGAACCACTCTCTACCGCCGAGTTTTAAAATCTGTCATCCCTTGGAAATTTCACCCTACTGGATCTTTGAATTCCGAGCGCTACTTCCGACAGATTTAGAAGAAAGGAAGAATCTCAATTTTTCTCCCAGTAAGAAAAAAGTAGTTAAAATTTTGGTGAGTTAAAATTTATTTTTATTTTATCCCTTTCTTTAATTATATTATAATAGAAATTAATGTTATCAATTTAATTTCTACCGAATTATTAATTATTAATACGTCTTTGTCATTATTATCTTACTTGGTATAATTATTCTGTACAATTCATTATTACCATAGTTATAATTATTATTTTGATTTATAGTTATTACGTTGATTTATAATCGTTGATTATCCAATTATTTAAGCTCAATTATTATTGCTTAATTATTATTAATTATTAATACGTATAATGAAAGAATTAGTAATCTGTGTATTGATCTTGGTTATTTTAATTTTACTCATTCTAGTAGCATTACTTCATGATCAATTGCGTTCTCTTAAATAATTTAATCATCTAGTTATATTATATTATCTTATTTTATCTTTTTATCTTATTTACTCTCATTTAGAATACAATTTGATAATAGATCACAATCTCCCTCATCCCCAGTAAACCCGGTGAATGCAGGGTGACTGAAAAACACGGGAGGCATTTGAATAAAATAATTATGTTAACTATCTCGGTATTGTAGTTCTCTATTACTTTGTAACCGGGACGTAACATATATTTTTGGTGGCAGCGGTGGGATTTGTTGCTGATCTATTGTCAAACTATTTGATTTTTATGGTCAATTTATATGTATCTATATTTGTGTTTTATATACTTCTCTTAGAATTTGTATTCCTCTGTAAAGTGCAATTTGCAATTATCTTTGGTTAATCTTATTGAAGTCCTATTTTATTTGTGGTTTATACTTTCATTTTTTTCTATTTGCAATTTAATGAGCGACATTTTTATAGGAAATAAAAGAACAAAATGCCACTTTCAACTCGTTCTCAAGCATCAGCAGATGCTGAGTTAGAAATTAGACAAAAGCAGCTTGACGAACGCGAGAAACAATTGCGTGCGCAGCATCAATCTTTATTGCACGAACGCGAAGTAATGGAAAGACGCGCTACTGAAGCTATCGATGCAAATTCTTTAATGCAAATGCTTTCTCAGATACAAACTGAACTTTCACAATTGCGAAAATTACCGGAACAAATTAGTACGTTAGAACAGCGCATAAATGAACCTTCTCGAGCTGCATCCGCGTATGAAGAATATCAGGACGCGCCGCTTCAAAACGAAATATCAATCCAAATGCCATCTTTAAAATTAAAAGATGTATTCGCTAACATTCCGAATTTTGACGGATATAAAATTTCGGTATTTCAATTCTCCCGTTCTTGTGAACGTGCTCGGGATTTACTATCTTCCGTACAGGAACCTCAATTAGTCCAACTTATTATTAATAAGTTGGAAGGCGATGCTTATCAGGCTGTCGAGGGAAATATGTACACTCGCGTCGTTGATTTATTAGATAAATTAAAAGCCATCTTCGCACCAAATAAATCTATTGCACAATATCGAGGTGAACTTGCTAATGCCTACAAAGCACCTAATGAAACAATCTTGAAGTACGCCGGAAGAATAAAAGATTTAAAATTTGCTATACTAGACGGAAACAGACGTCAAGGTAAAGGGACAAGCCGCGCTTTTATGGCAGAAGTAGACGAAGAAGTTTTAGAAGCTTTTATTAATGGTTTACCATCCAATATAATAACTCGTCTTGAGCATCGGCAAATACACAGTTTAGATGAAGCTATTGAATGGTCCGTAAAAATTTCTAAAAGCTTAGAAGCAGAGAAATTGCGCGAACGACAGAATTTCCAAAATTCAAATCAATTACTACATTCTGATACGCAAACCACAAAACCCCCAGATCCTGAACCACTGAAATCAATTTAAAAAAATTCTAATCTAACTCCACGTCCATGGATAAAACCCTTAATTCCGGGTCAACCAGGACCAAATTCTCCCGACATATGTCGCTATTGTAAGAATCCAGGACACAGTATTTCGGATTGCAAAAAGTTAGCATATCGGAACTCTTCACAAAATGCGGAAAACTCAGAAGGCCGCCCGGTAGCGAGCGCGGCTCGGGATACGGCACTAACTACAGCGCATCCGATCGAAACGGAACCTTCAACAGAATCAATAATAATCAACGGCTGAACAATTCTACCATTAAAAATCAGGTTGCTAACTTCGTTCCCGATGCAACAGTAGTGGTAGTAAATTTAAGAGAACCCGCTAGGTTGCCAAAGGTTATATTATCGTGTAAAGATTTGAGAGATTACAGTGATTTTATGATAGATTCCGGTTCCGTTATAAATATAATTAAGTTAAGAAATTTAAACATTGTACCTATAGATGTAGAAGATGTATTAATCCTTAGATGCATTTCTAAGGTCCCGGTTAAAACCGTAGGATCTGTAGTTTTTACGATAGTAGGTAAGATAACAAAATTTCACGTCGTACAAGATGACGTAACTATCCCCAGTGATGGAATTCTGGGCTCTGAATTTTTAGAGGACAATCGTGCCATTCTAGATTATGATAAAAGAGAATTAATCGTGGGAAAAATGGTAATTCCATTTTATGATAAAAAGGAAATAAACCTACCAGCTCGAACAGTAGTAACCACTGCATTCAATATTACTAATCCAGAAAAACAAGAAGGATACATACCATATTATGAACCCGTTAAAGGGGTATACTTTAGTGAAGCACTTGTTACTAATTCACAGGGTAAGGGACATTTAAAAATATATAACGTCACTGAGAGTGACTACACAATGATATTAGAGCCCATGCACCTGATTGATTACCATTCTACAGGGTGACCAATGGGAATGTGTTGAAAGTAAACGGTTATATATCCCCTCCTCGATTTCGGTAACTGTTTTACCGACTAGGGTCCGCTATCTAAGACCCGTCAATTTCATTTGAACCGTCGTATAAACCGATTTGCGAGTTATAGGATGGACGCGCTAAGCATCGAAGAAAAAGTGTTTCTCATCGAGTGCTTCTATAGTAGAGGCAAAAACTATAGTCAGGCGTATCGTGGATTCCGTAGTAAATATGGATCTAAAAAAGTTTCAAGCGAAACAATACTCAGAAGGTATGTTTTTGATACTTTTTACCTACGCTCCCTCTCCCTGGAATCGCGTCATCATTCCAATGTTGGTTAGGTAAGATTTTATTTTTATTTGTCGATATTTTTTGGCAGGATTATTGATAATTTTGGTATGTATGGCACTTTGAACGATCGTAGACATGATTTACCTGGCCCATCTCGTACCGTTACAATGGACGAAACAATTGATGACGTTAGAAATTATTTTGACGAAAATCCAAACACCTCGATTAGGAAAGCTGCTCAGGTTTTGGATTTAAAGCGAGAAACTCTCCGAAAAATAATGAGAGACGTCATTAAACTGCATCCCTACAAAATCACTACACATCAATTGCTGACGGAGAAAGCGATGGAAAAACGAGTTGAGTTTTGTAAGGTGATAACCAATATGTTTGAAAGTGAGGAACTCGATGAAAAACAAATAATATTTACGAATGAAGCTCACTTTTGGTTAAACGGATATGTCAACAAACAAAATTATCGGTTTTGGGGACAGGAAAATCCAAACGTGTCTATTGCCGTTCCTCTTCGTCCTCAAAAGGTCTCCGCGTGGGCTGCAATTTCTGTAAAAGAGGTCTACCTGCAATTTTTTGAAGGAACTGTGACTAGTCAAAGTTATAAAGAATTATTGGAGACTAAATTCTTTCCCCATGCAAAGAAACGCGGATTAATAAAGAACTTCCATTTTATGCAGGATGGCGCGACCCCACATCGTACACGCGAAGTCTTTGAATCGATACATGAAGTGTATGGCAACAGAGTAATTGGATTAGGATACGCGAAATTTGCTCATGGAGGTCTGGAATGGCCTCCTTATTCACCTGATTTGAACCCGTGTGATTTTTTTCTTTGGGGTTACCTCAAAGACAAATGTTACGCCGTACAACCTCAAAACACCGCAGAGCTGATAAATAGTATTAAAAAATGCACTCGCAGCATTCCTACATCTATGTTACATAATGTATTTCAAAGTTTTTGCAAACGATTGCAGTTCTGTGCTAATTCTAATGGACAACACTTTGAAAACATATACCATTAATTCATATGCGCAAGCAAAATTTTTCTTTTTTTTTTATATTGTGTATTTCAATTGTTAAATTATTATATTTCTCTTTCATAGATATGGTAATAAAATTGACAAGTTTTCTCTACAAAATGGCGTTTAATTCATTTTATTCGGCCTATTTGTTACGAAGTAATAACTATTTACTTTCAACACATTCCCATTGGTCACCCTGTACTAATTTAGTCGACCCCGTCGATTCCACTGATTTCACTGATTCCACTGATTTCGCTGATTCCACTGATTTCGCTGATTTCGCTGATTCCGCTGATTCCACTGATTTCGCTTCCTGTGACTCCAACGAGACTACCAGTCCTACTGACTTTACTAATTCAATGAATTCAACTCTTTATTGTTCCGAGAAACCAACTATTGAGAATCCATCTCTAAGAACTAAAGATCGTTATACCATATTAAAGAATTCAATAAATTTAAACCATTTAAACGAAGAAAAAAATGAACATGTAAAAGCTATATTGAAAAAGAACGAAGACTGTTTCTTTTTACCAGGAGACAAGTTAAAATCTTCTAATGCCACTAGCCATTCCATTCCAACCACTGACGATATTCTTATCTACGTTAAACAGTACCGATATCCACCAATCCATAGAAAAGAAATCAATAACCAAGTTAATAAATTATTAGAAAATAATATTATCAAACCCTCTGTTCTCATCTCCATATAACGCACCTCTCTGGATCGTTCCAAAAAAATCGACTATAAAAGGAGAGAAAAGGTGGAGAATGGTAATCGATTTCAGAAAGTTAAATGAGAAAACCATTGGAGACGCATACCTTCTGCCCAATATCATTGAGATTCTTGATCAGTTGGGAAGCGCAAAATACTTTTCTATTTTTGATTTGGCACAGGGCTTTCATCAAATTCCTATGAATTCAAACGATATGGCGAAAACTGCTTTTTCCATGCCTTATGGGCACTATGAATATCAAAGAATGCCGTTTGGCTTAAAAAATGCACCAGCCACATTCCAGAGGCTTATGGATAATATATTAACCGGCCTGCAAGGGAATGAGTTATTTGTATATCTAGACGATATAGTAGTATACGCGCGATCATTACAAGAACACAAAATAAAAATAGAAAAACTAATGCACAGACTAAGAGAGGCTAATCTACAACTCCAACCCGAGAAATGTCAATTTCTAAGACATGAAGTGATATACTTAGGCCATGTGATTAGTTCAAAGGGTGTTAAACCAGATCCGGATAAAATAATAGCTGTTAAAAATTTTCCTATACCAAAGAATCAAAAAAATATTAAACAGTTTTTAGGCTTAACTGGTTATTATCGTAGATTTATTAAAAACTTTTCAAAGATAGCAAAACCACTGACTGACTTGCTGAAAAAAGACACAACTTTTATATGGACTCCTTTACAGGAAAAGGCATTTAACATACTAAGGGACGAGCTTTGTAAGGAACCTATTCTTCAATACTCCAACTTTAATGAACCTTTCATTCTAACAACAGATGCTTGTGGATACGCTATTGGCGGTGTGTTAAGTCAAGGATCTCTTGGAAAAGATCTTCCAGTCTCCTATACTTCCAGATTATTGAACGACGCCGAAAGGAATTATTCAACTATTGAGAAGGAGTGCCTAGCTATAATTTATTGTACAACATACTTCAGGCACTATCTATACGGACGGCGTTTCACTATTTTAACGGATCATAAACCTCTGATCTGGCTGCATTCTATCAAGGATCCGAGCTCCCGTCTTTGGAAATGGAGGTTGAAACTATCAGAGTATGATTTTGAAATCAATTACAAAACGGGTAAAACTAATACTGTAGCTGATGCTTTATCAAGAAATCCACCTAACACCATACTAATTTCTCTACGCGCTTCTGATAACAGTCCTAACCAAACATCTTATCAGACCGGCTTTCAAAGCCCCCTGCTCCCTTTACACATATAGACACCGCTTTATCGCCCACTGTAAATAACGACTTGCAAATCTTTCTTACGGATTGCCTGAGTTCAGATAACGAAACGGATTCCGACGAAGATCAGTCAATAAGCATAGAGTCAAATTTTGTTGATGATGATAACCAATCTTAAGATTAAAGAGACTCGCGATTCATTATTAACTCAAAAAGACAATCATTGTTATAGATTTAAATGGAGACTCATTTGATAGAGGAGCGAAAGACTATCAGAAAGCAAATAAATTCCCTAAATACAATAATTTAATTTTCGAAAGAGCCCGTGTAACTAATATAAACAATAAAGTTTTAATAGCTCTCCCAATTAAAGCTGAAGAACGTACGCAAATCAAGCGTGCAGGAATTATAAATTGTATAAGATCTTTAACTGATGTAATTCAAGAATTAAGATTAACTTCTGTTAGTCTAGCACAAATGGATTATTATGATACGGTACCGTGGAATTTTCTATATAAAACTTTAAAAAGATTCTTAAATGATCAACCAATAACTTTAACAGTTTGTAATCTTGTGTAAATCTTTAATACGCTGCCCTGGATTGGATGAGAGGGAAAATTTAATATATGAAAAGCATGCGACTAAAATAGGAGGACACAAGGGTGTAAATAAAACATATAACCGAATTCGTCAAAATTTTTACTGGCCAACAATGAAACAGGACATTCAGAAATATATTCAAAACTGCAGAAACTGCCAGATTAAGAAACTAACTAGAGTAAAAACGAGACAACCAATGTTGATAACCGACACTCCGGGAGCAGCATTTGATAAAATTTCCATGGACATAGTAGGTCCTTTACCTACTACACGCAACCATTACTCGTATATACTAACAATGCAGGACCTTTTAATGAAATACTCGGTAGCCTCACCTTTAATAAGAGCAGATTCCCTTTCAATCGCCGAAGCATTTGTAAAGGATTTCATTTGCATTTATGGAGCTCCTCGAGCCTTACTGACTGATCAAGCTCCTACCTTTTTCACCTCCCTAATGAAAGCCGTTGCCTCTTATTTTAAAATTAAACAATGTCGCACTACAGCATATCCTCAATCTAACGGTTCAATCGAACGTTCCCATCGCGTGCTAACAGAATACCTAAAAATGTATACTAACCGCAATAATGAATGGGATGAACACTTAAGGACTGCTATGTTTGCTTATAATACTTCTGTGCATGAAGGTACTAATTACACACCATATGCTTTAGTCTTCGGTGATCTTCCTAGGGTACCTTCCTCTATTAATATTCTGGAAGAATATAAAGATTTAGCCTACCCAGACTACCTAACTAACCTGTTCAATACTTTAACTTCATCTTGGGAATTAGCTAAAGGAAATCTAACAAAATCAAAGAAGAAAAGTAAAAGACATTACGATAGAAAATTAAATACGAAAAGTTTTAAAGCAGGTGATCAAGTTTATTTGTTAAAAGAACCCATAAATTTTCTGATCAATATTCCGAACCATATGAAATTCTTGAAATGTTACCTATGAATAACGTAAAAATTAACTTTAAAGGGAAACCGCGTGTAGTACATATCAATAAATTGAAATTATCAAAAATCATACCCATAGATTCGGGATGAAGGAAAGCGATGTTAATTGAAATGTAACGCGGCCCGGATTCCTGGATCCAAGATTGAAGTAATCTATTGATACTTACATTATCGATATCTATCGATATCTATATCGATACCTTAATTAATCGTATATTATTCTACTCGCAGGCAATGATCTTCATTATATCGACTTCAACCTTGCTCTCCGGCACAAACGCCATTATTGCGTACGATTGCGGAGGAACCTACCTCAACGTAATGACAGTCTCTCTACTTAGACCAGGTGAATGCGATCTAACTATAGACACGCCAATAATTAACAACACATATATACAATTATTACAATTATCCAGTTACACTCATACCGAAGTTATACAATGCAAAGTGGAAATTATGCGAACCATTTACTATTGTGGTATGCACTCTCATGTCTCTATCGTACAAAATGGATAGTTACTTACATGAAACTTCGCGTAGTAAATTCAAATGCATAGAGAGGGATTACTTAAAATAGGAGATTCTAACATAATAGACGGATTAAAACCTAATAACACTTATTATCGTAGTATCACTATGGCAGGAAAAATAAATGTAGACGGAACATGTAAGGGTGTCCAATATTCAGATTATTACGGTACATGGGACGATGTAATTGTACAAACAACTGTAAAAATTTCCTTAAAAACGTCGTACATAACCTGTAAAATTAACCGCAGGAAAGGTGATGCTAAAATCCGGCACTGTTTGCGATTTAAGTGAGGAAACCTGTATAGACTCGGACGATGGATATACCTTTTGGCAAAGTGCCTGTAACTGCTTGTGGATTCGAGGCATACGACGTTTTATTTGAAGGAACCGCTACTAAATTCCAAGGTTCACTTGGAACACAACACACTACCATATTCACCGTAGAGACACAAGACACAACATTCTCTTTTCTGCTAGCACGCAAACACACTATTTGCGGATATACACTATTAGGAACTGAACATCCTAAATTATTTATCTTTGAAACTCAGAAAGGAAATACTTTTAAAATTCAATCGAAAACTACCGTACAAAATCTGGATATGTTTGCCTATGTGAATTCAAAATTTGTATATGTCGAAAGGCATATAAGAAATCAAATAACGACTCTCTACAGGATATCATTCTGCAGAGATGTGAATTGGAAAAACAAGTAATCCAAAATACATTATCACTGGCTGCTATATTACCTGATGAATTCGCATATAGGCTTATGAAAACTCCCGGCTATATGGCCGTGGCTGCTGGTGAAGCAATTCACGTGATCAAATGCATACCTGTCGAAGTCACTCTCCGCAAAACAAACACCTGCAATACAGAACTACCGATTACGCTTGGGAACGCCTCGTTACATGACACCAAAATCGCGAATAATCACGAAACACCACACTATCAGGGATTGTAAACAGTTACTTCCAATACTTTATAACATAGACGAAACATGGATACAATTCAATCCAATGCCCTCTATGATAATATCACCGCGCGAAATTAAGCCATTAACTAAACTCACTTGGTAATATTTATCACCAAAATCCCTGGTTTCTAGCGGTATTTACTCTCAAGGAGATTTAGATGAATTAAGAGATCATATCATGTTTCCCGCTGAAAAGAGTGCCATTTTATATACCATCGCTCGAGACTTTACATGACAATCAATTCCTTCAAATATAGTATCTCTAAAAAACTTATTAGACGAGAAATCCTTGGACAAAATTTACAATAATGCTCTATCAAAAATATAGAACGGCTTTACAATTTTCGGTACAGCAACAGCCGGAGTCCGTGGAATATTCATGATACTTAAACTGCTTAAAATCATATTTGATACCTTGATCCATGGATACGCATTACATACGGCATATGGATGTAGCATACACTTGTTAGGAGCGATTTGGAGTTCCTTCACACATCTATTATTATACCTTGCTAACAAAAATTCCAACCAACAATCACATAGCGAAACGGACCCCAAAGAGGATACTTCTAACACAACTACACTTAATCCACAACCAGACAACATACAAACACAGCCACCGCCCATGCAAGCCATACCGCCATACCTGTAGTTTATTCTTTTCGGGACTTAAGAACGAAATCAGATGGAAGAGAACAAATTCCTCAATAAAATTATATCGGTATTTGTTTCCTAAGGAGGGTGGCGTGACGTCCCGACCAATAATTTTCTTCTTTTTACAATATAAACAGATTCCTTCTTTACCCTGTTGGAATTTGCTCAATTCTATCTAATCACGAAAGAGCAAGATTGAAGAAGATATTATTTTTATTAGTATTAACGTTATAATTGCATTTATCTTTAATTAATCTTACTTATATTCTATATATATATATATATATATATATATATATATATATATATATATATAATTACTTAGTTACTTTTAATAACTATTTTAACCAAATTCATTAGAGTTATAGTATTAAAATTATGAAGATATAAAAGAATTATAAATTCGTCTACGAATAATGCATTGCACAAAGGAGAGATTTTAAAATGCCTTCGAGATTCAACTAGCGTTTATCTATCATGGAATGTAAATCATAATCACAGATAACGACCATTACTGGTAATCCATTTCTCATTATGACATCATTTGTAAATTTTTTGGTTAATTATTCCACTTAAGTAATATCAGGTCTAGGTAATAAGAACAAAAACATTCAAAATTGTACATAGCCAGCGTTGGAAGAAGAAAGTAAATCTGTAATAAATTGTAAGGTTCATCCATGTAATTTTCACACGGCGACTCGCTCTCGCTAATCAGCTAAACATAACATCTGCATACCAAGAATGGCAGATCGATATTCTAATGGACAAAGGAGATGATGAAATTCGCCTTATCTAAGTCCCCACTGACTCGTACCAAGGAGGACCAGCGCCTACCGGTCATGGTCACGGAGGACCAGTCGATTTTTCTCCGGCCTACAGTTAGGACGAACTCTGATTTTCGCTGATTGTTCACTGCATTATTCTCTGACTTGATTGTATCTACCTATACACTTATATTTTATACAATATACGTAGAGTTAATTGGAAAGTTCTACGAGATTTTATTGAGAACCACTCTCTACCGCCGAGTTTTAAAATCTGTCATCCCTTGGAAATTTCACCCTACTGGATCTTTGAATTCCGAGCGCTACTTCCGACAGATTTAGAAGAAAGGAAGAATCTCAATTTTTCTCCCAGTAAGAAAAAAGTAGTTAAAATTTTGGTGAGTTAAAATTTATTTTTATTTTATCCCTTTCTTTAATTATATTATAATAGAAATTAATGTTATCAATTTAATTTCTACCGAATTATTAATTATTAATGTCTTTGTCATTATTATCTTACTTGGTATAATTATTCTGTACAGTTCATTATTACCATAGTTATAATTATTATTTTGATTTATAGTTATTACGTTGATTTATAATCGTTGATTATTTAATTATTTAAGATCAATTATTAATACGTATAATGAAAGAATTAGTAATCTGTGTATTGATCTTGGTTATTTTAATTTTACTCATTCTAGTAGCATTACTTCATGATCAATTGCGTTCTCTTAAATAATTTAATCATCTAGTTATATTATATTATCTTATTTTATCTTTTTATCCTATTTACTCTCATTTAGAATACAATTTGATAATAGATCACAATCTCCCTCATCCCCAGTAAACCCGGTGAATGCAGGGTGACTGAAAAACACGGGAGGCATTTGAATAAAATAATTATGTTAACCATCTCGGTATTGTAGTTCTCTATTACTTTGTAACCGGGACGTAACATATGCATGCCTCTTTATATTAGATAAGATTGTCGGTAACATAACTATAAGTGTTGGTAATGTACCGATACTTTTAGTTATGTTAAAATGAGGGCGCCTACCCGTCGGAGTTCGGCTGCAATTCCGGCATCCTCTTAAGGGGATGCTGACCGTCCTTTTTTATCGATCAAAACGATTACTTTTTTCTGCACCGAAATTTTTTTATAGATCGTACGGAATAATAAATCCTTTTCTATGATTAAAGTACACATAGTAATATACACCGGAGCTATTGACTTTTTGTTAAAAATATAAGAAAATTAAGAAATTATAGATTTTTTATTGACTTCTGACGTCAGATCGTAACAATACTCTCTTAATATAAAAGTTTCACAGTTTGTGCGTGCAAAATAGAATCAGTCCGGGCTTGTAATTATATGAAGGAATATAGATGAACTTCTCCAAATAAGTTTAATAGTCGAATAAAAGAAAATTTCGGTGCAGAAAATTTTTGTGCATATGTGTTGTGTGAGATCGAGGTAAAAGAGTAAAACAGACTCGTAGATTAGTTGCCCGATGTCGCGATAGGAGACACTACAATCTATTTGTGTGACAAGGAGAGACTATATCATACCATCCTTCCCTTCCATTTCGCGTGTAATAGAATACGTCAGTATACATATACGCGCACACTAAGGCATCACACTCCTGTGTTTATTTTCTCGTATTATATGTCATAGGTACCGCTGTCGCGCGGCGTTGTAACAATCGTACGTGTAACAAGCCTCGCGAAAACAACGTTACAACGTGGAAAATATTCTGTGTGAGTTATACATATACACAATATATATATATATATATATATATATATATATATATATATATATATATATATAGGGTGTCCCTGAGCATGTGCTCACTCATTTGTAAAAAGGTAGAGCGCAGTAAATTAAATAAAGAAATCCTATTATATGTAAAGATTTTTGTAATAACAATCGAATATTAATTATTGAAATCGGACGAATGAGAGAAGCGCTCGAGCGCTCGAGCTATAGCACGGCCCACCGTGTCAGATATTGCCTGCGCGGCGGGAGGAGGGACAGCGCGCCAAACAATGCCAGAAATGAGACGCGAGATGCGAATCTTGACGCGATGCAGTGAAACGTGAAAATGGCGATAGCGGTAACCACGGGTAGCGGCGCGTTGTCCCTCCTTCCGCCGCGTGTCGGCAGGCAATGTCTGACACGGTGGGCCGTGCTATAGCTCGAGCGTTCGAGCGCTTCTCTCATTCGTCCGATTTCAATAATTAATATTTCGATTGTTATTACAAAAATCGTTACATATAATAGGATTTCTTTATTTAATTTACTGCGCTCTACCTTTTTACAAATGAGTATACACATGCTCAGGGACACCCTGTATATACATATACAGTACAGTACAGATTATATATTTTACCAGATGCGGTTTGCATTTACGCTCTAGTTATTAATTAAAAAATACTTATTAAAAAATATTTATCCCAGAGGCAATTTATTTGTGCGCTGGTTTAAAAAAATCCAGAGGCGATTTAATTCGTGTGCTGGTTATTTTTAAAAATATTTCATACCAAATGCAGTTTGCATGTGCGCACTGGTTAGTAAAATATTTATTTCAGAGGCAATCTATTCGTGAGCTGATTATTTAAAAAAATCCAGAGGCGATCTAATTCGTGTGCTGATTGGGGCCCATTTTCTATATATGAAATATTTTTAAAAATATTTTATATTAATGTAAATATATTTTACATTATATATTTTATATACTATATTTTATACTATATATTATTACCATATACAGGGTGACCCATTTTAACTTAGGCAGCCAAATAACTCGAAAAATAAGCACACTACGAAAAAATGTTTCAGACAAAAGTTGTATGGTTTCTAGGGGGACATAAGATGGTGCCATTGGTTTGACCTTGAAGAGTCACATGAAGGTTACGTGAAGGTCATTTTAAATTTCTTAAATGGAACACCCTATATATTTTTGTATATTCTTGTAGCTTATCTTGAGAGCTTTCCAAAACACTATAAATAAACATTTTTTCATCAAGTACTTTTCGAGTTATAAGGCTCAAAATCATTTCTTAATTTTACATAAACCGTAAAATATCTAGTAAAATATTCATTTTTCGATTATCTTACCTTAATGCTTTTATGTACAAAATAATGAGAGGAATCAATTGGGGTAAAGAAAACACATAATTGTTTGAAAGAAAAAATATGTAATTTGCAATTAACAATTCCATATCTTTTTTTAAAAGCAACTGTATGTTTTCTTTACACCAATTGATTCCTCTCATTATTTTGTACATAAAAGCATTAAGGTAAGATAATCGAAAAATGAATATTTTATGGTTTATGTAAAATTAAAAAATGATTTCGAGCCTCATAACTCTAAAAATACTTGAGGAAAAAATGTTTATTTATAGTGTTTTGGAAAGCTCTCAAGATAAGCTATAAGAATATATAAAAATATATAGGATGTTCCATTTAAGAAATTTAAAATGACCTTCACGTAACCTTCATGTGACTCTTCAAGGTCAAACCAATGGCACCATCTTATGTCCCCCTAAAAACCATACAACTTTTGTCTGAAACATTTTTTCGTAGTGTGCTTATTTTTCGAGTTATTTGGCTGCCTAAGTTAAAATGGGTCACCCTGTATATAATATATTACTATAATATACATATATATATAATAGATATAATATATTATCATAAATATATTATATATTGTGACGTGACGCTTTTTGAGCTCCGTCACGGTTTCCCTGCCGAGGAAAACAGCGTGCGCGGGGTCGTCTCTCACGCCTGAGAGGAGACTACCGTTAGTTATTATTCATTTGTTTAGCCCTATTTTTTAGCGAACTTTAAGATCCGCGATTCGAATACGGCTACCGTGCGTGCGTGCAAGATCGACAAGTTGTAAAGCAAGCTACCGCTAGATATCGAGGATACCGAAGATACCGAGGATACCGAGGATACCGAGGATACCACAGGAATAAGGTCACGTAGTAAGATCCCGCGCCACCGCGCTTTATAATGTAATAGGAGATTGAATCTGCATTATTTCAGATTGTAAAAGAAACGGCAACCAATTCCGACGACGGTGATGAAGGCAACTGTCCAGGCAGCTGACTGGGAAAAACGGGAATCTCGGAAGGAGACGCGGAGACGGCCTGGCCAGCCGGCCGCGTCCCCGAGGATCGACATCACGAATTACCGTCGGTCACAAGTACTGGGCCCCTGCGTAAGGGCAACGCCGTACAACAGCAGCAACGTTCGAGGGGGCGGAGAATCAACCCCGTTTCCCCGAAATCGACAAGATGCGCGGAGGATCGGCGCGGGATTCGAGGGCCTTACGAGCACAGACGAAGATTGTCACTGTGTGGTGAGCTAGTGACGAGTGCACAGCAACCAATTATTCGGAAGAGACGACCCTGAGGGAGCCGCCGCCAACACGAATTGTAAGCCGTCGCACAGGTAGCCGACTAGAAAAATTACTCCGGGATCAGCTGGTGTCATCGTATCGAGATACCGTCACCGGGCGGCTATCGTACTGTAGAGAAAAATTACCGAGAAGTTGAAAACTTGTACTGTAATTATCGGACGCCAGCTGTCACCGGGGTCGCGGAATTGTCCCTCTCAGGGGTGTTCGTACCGACAGTCCGTGGTCTTATGTATCGTTTCCGTACCGTTTAGAATTGTATTGTTTCTGCTAACATTTTTCTTGTATCGATATTCCGCGCGTGACGCGGCGATTTTTGAGCGAGTATATCGCATACCGGAAGACGGGATTTGAGCGAGTAATTTCTTCGCGAGCGTGTGTTACCGAAATTAAAAGAACGGCTCTGCAAGAATATTGCTTCACGCGAAATCTCCGCCGAAAAGTATTTACCGCATCACTTGTTCGAAATTGCCGTTACGCGAACGTCGTGCTATTGTTAACGAAACGAAAGGTCGTGCTGCGACCGTTACAACGGGTAAACAATTTCCGTCTATCTCCTTGAAACTACCGTTAAAGAAAGCTTATGTTTTTTTATCAAGACTTTGTCGAAAGTCACCGTTAATTGCCGTAAGAAAAGGTTCGATTCGAGTTATATCGAACTTTATTAAAATCCGTATATCGTCTATTTCGAGTTAAAACTCCGTTTATTTCGTCGTTATCTATTGTTCTTTACCGTAAATTGTCGTTGAGCGTAGAAGTTACCGTCACCATTGTGTGAAAATTCAGATTCGATTTATATCGATATTGAGCACGAGGCTCGCGCCTCCCGGAGTGTCCGTAAACCATCCGCGTATAATCGTCGGTTCGTAAAATCCCCGTACACTCTGGTTACCGTTAATTACGAGGATTACCGCCAATAAACTAATTGAGAATTATACCGAAATTTGTTAGCGAGACGAACGTCTCGGCGTACGAGCCGAAACAGACGTAATTCGTTCTCGAGTTTGGTAGAGATTTCGCCGCTAAGGTTCACGGCCTTCGATTACCGTCATTACTGAAAAGCGAAAACTATTTTAATATCGTTTCTTTTTCGTTCTTTTCTTTTATTGCCGACTCAGAGTCAATATTTCAAGTAGCCTCTCTGAGAGTATTGTATCTGACCTTCGCATCAGCCGTTATAACGTGTCCTTTGTTTCCGCGATTTATACGATAACCGTTATAGTTCGAAATTTATCTGCTGTACTTTATTATTTTATCTCGTGCCTTACGTTCTGGGATATCTACCGGTATATTTGCCGACTTTCCCGCTATTATATTAAATTTTATCGCTATTATATTCAAGTTACCGTTATTATATTAAATTTATCCCTATTATATTAAATCTTATCGCTATTATATTCAATTTACCGTTATTATATTAAATTTATCGCTATTATATCCAACTTATCTGTATTATATTAAATTTATCTGTCTTATAGCCAAATCGATTATACTGTTCATTGTGTGTATTCTAACATTACAATATATGTAATTAATTGTGAACAAAATAACTGAGTCGTCATTTCTCTCTCCCCACGATAATCTAGCGCTCTCTCTCCCTTACGATAAATACTTCGCAAAGAACTCTGCCCCTCTGCCATAAACTGAGCTTGCCGTTACCGTTTCGATATCGTGGCGCGGGAATACCGCGCCTGGCGCCCATATTCTATCTCCCTTTTGTTGGAGAGTCTGTTACCGTACTTTACCGCCCTTTTAAGATACCGTACCGCCATTTTGAGATCCCGATACCGCCAATTACCGACACCGCCAAAATTTGCACGCCACCTCCTCGGGAGCGGCGTTCCCGAGGCGGGCGACGGCGTCGCAATATATATATATTATATATATATATATATATATATATATATATATATATATTCTAAATACTCTGTGTACATTGATTTCGTATTAGATCTTCTCTTACTTTTGTCTCTCTAATACTTTTATTTTTTTACAATACGATATTATATATAATCTGTTCTTTATTGCTGAACTGGTTGCACTAGTGTGCATTATTTCAGAGTTTATCTTTCTCCTATCATTATGGAGGGAAAAAGATAAACTCTGAACTAGTACACACTACTGCAGCCAGTTCAGCAATAAAGAACAGACTGTATAATTATAAGCAATACGAAATTTATTTTGCAATAATACATGTGATATGTAAAATATAAGCTACGTATATTTTAATAAGTACATGTGATATCTAATTATAATACATGTTATATGTAACATAAGAGAATTACGTTTATTTTAATAAATACACTCGGCGTCAGGTAAGCCTTAACACATGAATTTATGCACATATCGGCACATTTATATATTTTGCATATACATATATAAAAATTGCATGTGTGTTGATATATACATAAATTCGTGTGTTAAAGCATACCTGACGCCGATTATACATGTGATATGTAATGATTATATGTAACATAAGCTACGTTTATATGTTTAAAAAAGATTACTTTCTAATACTTTTATTTTTTTACAATACGACATTATACAGTATGTTTGATAAGAGCGTGTACGGCAAAACTTTTTCCTCGAAACCGTTAGAGGGGGGATATGAACGCGAGCCAATAGCGGGGCTCTTCTCCCAAGATGCTTTGTCTAGAAAGCCTTAGTTATCGTTTGACTTTCGTTACAAAAGAGGGTATTTCAACATGAGTGCCGCGTACGTATCACGTTACGAAGCTGTGTTTCTATGTTCGCATCCGAAAGGACCAAAAATGTCGCGCGAAGCGGCTGCTAAATATATGAAGAAGTCTAAGGCGTTTGTGAGTAAGTGGGTAAAACGTTATTCCGAGGTCAAAAACATTGATGATCTGCCAGATCGTGGCTCTGTGCAGAAAACGACGAAAAAGGAGGACAAAATGATTTTACGGATGTTTGAGAAGAATCCTTGTTTATCATTGCGTGGCGGGCAAGCGGTTTTACTTAAAAAGGGTCTAAATATATCATGTCATACTATAAGAAGACGTTTACTGGCTCATAAAATGAAATTTCGAAGCACGATAACGAAATCGTTGCTGTCTGAAAAACATGTCGAAAAAAGACTTGCTTGGGCAAAAGAAAATTTGGACCGCTATTGGGGCAACGTAATTTTTTCAGATGAAGCTTCGTTTTGGGCAAAGTCTTCTATCAGACGTGTCTGGTCTACCCAGACCAATAGACTCATCGACCGTTAAACATCCGGTAAAGGTGCACGTCTGGGGCTGTTTCTCAAAACAGGGATTTGGCACTTTACACATCTTTACACAAAATTTGGATGCTGCTAAAATGGTCCAAATATATGAGAGAGCTTTATTACCATCTGCCCAAAGGTGATTTATGAGGAAAAATAAAAATTGGCTACTGCAAGAGGACAATGATCCGAAACATCGGAGTAGACTTTGTACTGCGTGGAAACAAGAAAATGACGTTGACGTACTGGATTGACCTTCACAGTCGCCAGATGCAAATCCAATTGAAAATGTTTGGGCGCTTATAAAGTTTAAGCTCCGAGGAAAGAAAATATGGACCGTCAAGCAGTTAATTCGACAGATTCGATTTATATGGAGATCTTTGTCTAAAGATTATGCTGTAAAATTAGTAGAAAGTATGCCTCGGAGATGCCAGTCAATTGTTGATAATGGAGGCGACTGGACAACTTATTAATAATAAAGCATCGCAGTCTATATCATGCATAATGTGTACAAATTTTTTCAATTTATGTATTATCCTAAGTTTTTGAGTTTTGCCGTACACGCTCTTATCAAACATACTGTATATAATCTGTTCTTTATTACTGAACTGGTTGCACTAGTGTGCATTAGTTCAGAGTTTATCATTCTCCTATCAATATGGAGGGAAAAAGATAAACTCTAAACTAGTACACACTAGTGCAGTCAGTTCAGCAATAAAGAACAGACCGTATAATTATAAGCAATACTAAATTTATTTTGCGATAATACATGTGATATATAAAATATAAGCTACGTTTATTTTAATCAAAGATACACATCGAGTCATAGCGCACACTCGATGCGTATCTTTGAACATATATATGCTTATATGCTGTTCCTGCAATGATTTATTTGCAGAAACAACAGCTGTTAATTGTTTCCGCTAATTGGTTTTGCATGTCTATTAATTGTTTTTGTATCTGCCAATTCCGTTCTTATCATTCTGTACGTATTCCCTACTGACATACAATATTTTATGCTGTAAAATATATTAGATATTGGGTATGGATGAGGTATAAAAAACCTAGTAATCCAAAAATATGAATTCTAGGAAGAGAATATCTCATTCCATTTTGAAAAAGTTTCAATGAAAAATACGATTGTGAACATAGTTTTGAACTTGATGTTGATTTTTGTGTTCATTTGGAGGTCGACTTTTATTTTGCGAATAAACTTCTATATCCAACTGCAAAAGTGAAAACATCAGAAAATTTCACATTCAAATCCGCTTTCACGTCAAAATAACCGCTATGGTTAAAAAGGTGTCAAATTAAAACAATTTGACTTCTGTTGACCCCTGGAGGACATTTTGACTTTATCAAATGAATACATATCTGGATGTCAAATTTTACGTGCTGTCCATTCATACAGTCCAGAATACGGATTTTTTTGTAGTAAAGAACAGTTGTCCTTGAAATGACCTTGAAAATAACATTTGGAGTCAAGGTTAAAACCAACGACATCATCGTATTCCTTGAAAACTATTGAAGAATGGTGAGGGGCGTTTTTTTCGTAAAGTGCGTTTTTTCGGATATTTTTGGGATTTGTATGATTTTTCCCGCCATATTGGTTTTTGTTGGTTCGCGGATACCTTACTTTTATACAAATTTATCCCTACAGCTTAGAAGACGCATCGACTCTTACATTAGTTTGAATTGAAATGGTTTTATTGACTATAAACCAATATTTCGTGTTTCGTATCTTTGTACCATTGCGTATTGATACCAATTTGAAGTCCGCCATCTTGGTTTTTCCGAAAAGGCCACAGCTCAATAAAAACTACATACGTGTAACTTCAAAATGATCCGCGGAAAAATTTTCTAAGTTACTTCAATTTTTGGACAGAGGGGGTGGCCTTTTTGACAAAGAATGTCCCATATATATACTATATACAGGGTCTACCAAAAGTGTGGAAACCCCTAAATATCTCGGAAAATATACGTTTTACAGAAAAGTGTTTCCAACAAAAGTTGTAGGGTTTAAGAAGATCTATATACTGATTCTATCAGTTTGACCTTGGATGGCGTCGTCAAGGTTAGGTCAAGGTCACATTGACTTTTTTAAATGACACCCCCTACATTTGATTGCATATTCTTATAGCTTAATTCAAGAGCTTTCCAAAACACTATAATAATGTTCATTTTTATTAAGTACTTTGCGAGTTATGAGGGTTGAATGATAGAGTAGCGCCGGTATTAACATTATCCAAGGTGTACTACATGGAGGTTACTCGCTCGGATTTGCATCTGTTGTGTGTGTGATCCAGCTAACTAAGGCAAGATCGATTCCTCAACATATCCTCATATTTCGCTGAAGTCAAATTGCCAAAAAATTGCTCCATAAAACGTGTATGAAACGTCTCGTTAGTTCCTTCATTTACCGCTATGTGACGCACTACATGCAGTCTAACTCGCATTTAAAATTCAACTAAGAATGTATAAAGCTATCAAAGAACGAGCACCTTCTAACTTCAGCTTTGAGCAAGCAGAAATTAATTGTTATCGTCCAAATACAACGTACGATTAATTAAAATTAAACGTTTTAAAAATGGCTGGCGACTTGTCGGAACGTGAAAGAATCACTATCCTCATGATGCGTGGATGGGGTGATAACGAAAGATCGTTCTCTGATGTCGTTCGATTATTTAATGACACGTATCCGAACCGTCGAATTAATAAGTCCACTGTGTTAAAAACAATAGAACGTTTTAGACAAACTGGTAGCGTAAGAAATCGCTCTAAGTCAGGAAGACCATTGTCTGCAACCAACGAAGAAAAACAACTTGATGTTCTGCAGACATTTATTGAAGATCCCAATTCTAGTGTTCAGAGAGTCGCTCAAACTCACGATATTGCTCCCATGTCGGTTTGGAGAATTTTAAAGAAGAACAAGTTCCATCCATATAAATTGCAATACGTTCAAGAATTGCAAAACGGAGATGAGGAGCGTCGTATACATTTCTGTGAAAGAATGATGGCACTAATAGATGTCCGGCCCATCTTCCCTTATCAAATTGTTTTCACAGACGAGGCAACTTTTACCTTAACGGGAGAAGTTAATAATCAAAATTTTCGTTTCTGGTCAGATGAGAATCCGAATTGGGTGCGGGAAACTCACACACAACATCCACAAAAAATAAATGTATGGTGCGGAATAATAGATGGCTATTTAATAGGGCCGTTTTTTTTTGAAGAATATTTGAACGCTCAAAGGTATGAGAGATTACTTGTTGATCAAATAATTCCAGCCATACAGAATACTTTTCCAAATAATTTCCAAGAAATATGGTTTCAGCATGATGGAGCTCCTGCTCATTTTGGTGCAGGACCACGTCGTATTTTAAATGAGACTTTTCCGCTACGGTGGATAGGAAGAAGGAACGGAAATGAGGGAGGAGAGGATTGGCCACCTCGGTCACCAGATCTAACTCCTCTTGATTATTATCTATGGGGATATCTGAAGAGTAAGGTTTACAGAACAAAACCTAAAACCATTCACGAATTGATACAGCGAATAAGGGATGAAATGGCTTTGATACCTTTTGAAACGAATCGTAAAGTCATTTCTACATTCTACCAAAGATTAGCATATTGTCAGGAAGTAAATGGCAGCCACTTTCAGCATTTACTTTAACACATTGAAACACATTTGCAATCGTTTGGTGCAACCTAACCTGATCTCTGTATACACGCACCGCACGCACGCACACGCACACATTTCGAACAATTATTATGATAAATGAGCATCCACAAATTTATTTACTGTTTACTATGTCGATTGCTTTCCAGGTCTTTAAATGCTCGATTGTAATTTGGTTGGGTCTTTGCTTTTGCTGACTGGATCCACGACCGATCTTGCCTTAGTTAGCTGGATCACACACACAACAGATGCAAATCCGAGCGAGTAACCTCCATGTAGTACACCTTGGATAATGTTAATACCGGCGCTACTCTATCATTCAACCCTCATAACTCGCAAAGTACTTAATAAAAATGAACATTATTATAGTGTTTTGGAAAGCTCTTGAATTAAGCTATAAGAATATGCAATCAAATGTAGGGGGTGTCATTTAAAAAAGTCAATGTGACCTTGACCTGACCTTGACGACGCCATCCAAGGTCAAACTGATAGAATCAGTATATAGATCTTCTTAAACCCTACAACTTTTGTTGGAAACACTTTTCTGTAAAACGTATATTTTCCGAGATATTTAGGGGTTTCCACACTTTTGGTAGACCCTGTATATATATATATATATATATATATTGTATATATATACACGGTGGGCCATTTTAATCGATGCACTCGAATATCTCGAAAACAGCACTCTTCAGAAAGAAATGTTTCAAACAAAAATTGTAGGGTGTGAAGGGGGACATAAGATGGTAGCATTGGTTTGTCCTTGGAAAGTCATTTGAAGGTCACATAAAAGTCACCTTCAATTTCTTAAATTGAACCCACTATTTTTCATTACATATTCTTGTAGCTTATCTCGAGAGCTTTCCAAAACACTACAGACAAATGTTTTTTCATTAAGTACTTTTTGAGTTATAAGGCTTCAAAGTTTGCAGTACTTCGATATAAAATGCAAAATATCTCGTAAAATATTTAGTTTTCGGTAGTCTTACCCTAATACTTTTATGCACAGGATAATGAGACAAAACTATTGGTACAAAGAAAACGTATGATTGTTTATGATAAAAAATGTGTAATTTGCAATGCACTTTTTGTTATAAACAATCATGCGTTTTCTTTGCACCAATAGTTTTGTCTCATTATCCTGTGCATAAAAGTATTAGGGTAAGACTACCGAAAACTAAATATTTTACGAGATATTTTGCATTTTATATCGAAGTACTGCAAACTTTGAAGCCTTATAACTCAAAAAGTACTTAATGAAAAAACATTTGTCTGTAGTGTATTGGAAAGCTCTCGAGATAAGCTACAAGAATATGTAATGAAAAATAGTGGGTTCAATTTAAGAAATTGAAGGTGACTTTTATGTGACCTTCAAATGACTTTCCAAGGTCAAACCAATGCTACCATCTTATGTCCCCCTTCACACCCTACAATTTTTGTTTGAAACATTTCTTTCTGAAGAGTGCTGTTTTCGAGATATTCGAGTGCATCGATTAAAATGGCCCACCGTGTATATACATATATATATATATATATATATATATATATATACAGGGTGTCCCTGAGCATGTGCTCACTCATTTGTAAAAAGGTAGAGCGCAGTAAATTAAATAAAGAAATCCTATTATATGTAACGATTTTTGTAATAACAATCGAAATATTAATTATTGAAATCGGACGAATGAGAGAAGCGCTCGAGCGCTCGAGCTATAGCACGGCCCACCGTGTCAGACATTGCCTGCCGG
This sequence comes from Camponotus floridanus, assembly GCF_003227725.1. Classification (NCBI taxonomy): domain Eukaryota; kingdom Metazoa; phylum Arthropoda; class Insecta; order Hymenoptera; family Formicidae; genus Camponotus; species Camponotus floridanus. The sequence goes on from NW_020229442.1 coordinate 75,437, forward strand.
CACGCGGCGGGAGGAGGGACTGCGCGCCAAACAATGCCATAAATGAGACGCGAGATGCGAGTCTTGACGCGATGCAATGAAACGTGAGAATGGCGATAGCGGTAACCACGGCGCGCTGTCCCTCCTCCCGCTGCGTGCCGGCAGGCAATGTCTGACACGGTGGGCCGTGCTATAGCTCGAGCGCTCGAGCGCTTCTCTCATTTGTCCGATTTCAATAATTAATATTTCGATTGTTATTACAAAATCGTTACATATAACAGAATTTCTTTATTTAATTTATTGCGCTCTACCTTTTTACAAATGAGTGAGCACATGCTCAGGGACACCCTGTATATATTGTGTATATGTATAACTCACACAGAATATTTTCCACGTTGTAACGTTGTTTTCGCGAGGCTTGTAACACGTACGATTGTTACGACGCCGCGCGACAGCGGTACCTATGACATATAATACGAGAAAATAAACACAGGAGTGTGATGCCTTAGTGTGCGCGTATATGTATACTGACGTATTCTATTACACGCGAAATGGAAGAGAAGGATGGTATGATATAGTCTCTCCTTGTCACACAAATAGATTGTAGTGTCTCCTATTGCGACATCGGGCAACTAATCTATGAGTCTGTTTTACTCTTTTACCTCGATCTCAACACATATGCACAAAAATTTTCTGCACCGAAATTTTTTTTATTCGACTATTAAACTTATTTGGAGAAGTTCATCTATATTCCTTCATATATTTACAAGCCCGGACTGATTCTATTTTGCACGCACAAACTGTGAAACATTTATATTAAGAGAGTATTGTTACGATCTGACGTCAGAAGTCAATAAAAAATCTATAATTTTTTAATTTTCTTTCATTTTTAACAAAAAGTCAATAGCTCCGGTGTATATTACTATGTATACTTTAATCATAGAAAAGGATTTATTATTCCGTACGATCTATAAAAAAATTTCGGTGCAGAAAAAAGTAATCGTTTTGATCGATAAAAAAGGACGGTCAGCATCCCCTTAAGAGGATCCCCTTGCCGGAATCGCAGCCGAACTCCGATGGGTAGGCGCCTTCATTTTAACATAACTAAAAGTGTCGGTACATTACCAACACTTATAGTTATGTTACCGACAATCTTATCTAATATAGAGAGACATGCATATTTTGGAAAGAGCAATATGAAAACTTTTCTATTGTGTTAATTGTATTTATTGAAACAAAAAATATGTTGCAAAATATGTTGTTTTCACTACTCTATCGTCTCGCACAAGCAATTTAGAGCATAGATCTGTCTTTACTGCTTACATATTTAAACATAATTCTAATATCATTTCTCTCGTTTAGCTATGTCTCTTTATATATATAATAAAAATATATTGTGAAAATATTTATAAATGTTATGTACTTATAAATTTTACGAATACGATATTATATCAAACAATTTGCATAAACATTTTATATTGTTAGCTTTTGATTATATTGATTTAACAAATGTCGTGCATAAATTGTAATTTGTAGAAAGTTATATGCAAATATCCTTTTCATTGTATATATAAAGTGTTGCAAAGTACTATACATATATAAGTGCTTGTGAGGAGCGCAGTAAATTGAAGAAAAAAGTCCCATAGCATTTAACGATTTTCGCAATAATAGAAATTATAAAATAAATAAATTAAATGATAACATTAAATAATATCAAACGAATATGTATCTACGTGTGTGTTTGTGTGTGTGAGAGAGAGAGAGAGAGAGAGAGAGAAACGCTTGGCCGTTCGAGCTATTGCATGATCCAGCGTGTTAGACATGTCTTCGGCACATGGCAAAGAGAAGAACAGCGAGACATGCCGTTGTCATTCGTTACAACGTTATCGCTGCGCCGCGCTGTCCCTCCCCTTGCCGCGCGCCGACAAAATGTCTAACACACTGAATCATGCAATAGCTCGAACAGCCGAGCGTTTCTCTCTCTCTCTCTTTCTTTCTCTCTCCCCCTCTCTCTCACATACACACAAACACACACATAGATGCACATTCGATCGATTTTATTTGATATTATTATATATATGGTAGGAGAAATTCTATAAAAAACCATGTGTTTGCCATGTGTTGTTTGGCGATCTATAGGCTCGGTGGAAGGCTACGAAACATGCAAGGGTTGTAAATTCTGCCAAAGTGAAAGTGGATGTCGGATGCATGCAGGGATTAGAAAGCTGACAGCATATGTGAAGATGAAGGAAAATTTAGTATAATATATGAGGGAGAATATATGTACACGTGTGATACAGACGGAGTAGGAGACAATTGTCCCTACAGTACCCCCCTGCTAGTGTTTAACGATAGGAATTCATGCAAATCCTCCTTGTAGCCGGTCCGGGAAGCGGACACGTCTACCTGATTTGGTTACGTGTTTAGTCGAGTTTCCTAGTGCTGGTTTCTGCTGTGTATGTCTTTGTGTATCTGGTAGGTCTGTGATCACAGTGTCCTTTCCGGAGGGACCTGGAGCGTCCTCTACGTTGCTGCCATCCTGAGAGACGACTGGATCGTCGGCCATGATGTACGCTGGTTTAAGGCGGTCGATGGAAACGGTAACGTCGCGGCCGTTTATGCGAACCACGAACGTCTTCTCTGCCCGTTTGATTACTTTGTATGGGCCGTCATACGGTTGTTGCAGAGGCTGTTTGAGACCATCATGGCGTATAAAGACTTCCTCCGAGGTAGCAAGGTCTTTAAAAACGAATGTCTTTCCCGTACCGTGGCGAGATACCTTCGTCGGTCTCAATTCCCTCAGATGTTGGCGTAGCTCCTTGACGAAATCTGACACGTTGTCCGCTGCGTTGTTGCGATATAGAGATCCTAAGAACTCGCCGGGAAGACGCAGCGACTGCCCGTAGACCATATCGGCCGCCGTGGCTTGCAGGTCCTCTTTCCAAGCTGAGCGGATTCCCAGCAAGACGGTGGAAAGGCTCTGTGTCCAACGGCACTGTTGTTGGCACATGATTGCTGCTTTCAGTTGACGGTGCAGCCGTTCAACCATGCCGTTGGCTGAAGGGTGATAAGCGGTTGTTCTCAAGTGAGTCGTACCTAACAAGTGATTTAATTGCTTGAAAAGATACGACTCAAATTGTCTACCCTGGTCTGTGGTTATTCTCAATGGCGTGCCAAATCGAGATATCCATCCGTCGTAGAGAGCACGTGCGACTGTTGAAGCTTCTTGGTCGTGCAGGGGGACAGCTTCTGGCCAGCGAGTGTATCGATCTACCATAGTCAGGCAGTATCGATGTCCTTCTGACAATGGCATGATTATGATATCGATGTGAATATGCTCAAACCTGGCAGAAGGTGGCGTGAATGTGCCGACAGGTGAGGAGACATGGCGAGAGATCTTGGCACGTTGGCATTGGATGCAGCTGCGGGCCCATTGTCTGCAATCAGATTTAATCGACGGCCAAACGTAACGTTGGGTTACGAGCTTAACCGTCGCGTTGATTCCCGGGTGGGACAGCTGGTGCAATGAGTCGAATGCAATTTTCCTGAGCCCTTGGGTAACGAAGGGCCTCGCTATTTGCGTTGAGACGTCGCAAAATACCGCAACGTTGGTGCCAGGAATGCGTACTTCTTTTATTAATAGTGTGGAATCTTCCTCCAAGTATCGCTGGAGCTCTTCATCCTCTTGTTGGACTGCTGCCAAGGCTTCAAAATCGAGCGTATGCTGAATTTCCTCCACGCGCGACAGAGCGTCCGCTACCACGTTGTCCTCCCCGGACACATGGCGGATATCGGTGGTGAACTGTCCGATGAAGTCCAGGTGTCTGAACTGCCGAGGTGAGCATTGGGCCGTCTTCTTGAGGAACGCATAGACGAGAGGTTTGTGGTCCGTGTAGACTGTGAATGATCGTCCCTCCACGGTGTACCTGAAGTGCTTAATTGCTAGGTAAATCGCAAGTAACTCCCGATCGTAGGCTCCGTACTTTGCTTCCGCAGGACTTAGCTTCTTGGAAAAGAACTCAAGGGGTTGCCAGGCACCTCCGATCCGTTGTTGGAGGGCTGCTCCGACTGCGTAGTCTGACGCGTCGCTGAAGATTGCGAGCGGTGCGTTGGGCTCAGGATGAGCCAGCAAGGTTGCTTGGGCTAAGCATTCCTTGCTTGCTTCAAATGCCTCTATGGTTGTTGATGTCCAGTTGACTGGCGATTTCCCTTTAACATTACCTAGCAGTAGGTTGTTAAGCGGTGTTTGAGTCTCTGCGGCCTTGGGCAAGAATCTTCTATAAAAATTCAACATGCCCAAGAATTGACGCAACTTCTTCACAGTGTCAGGTCGTGGATAGGCCCGTATAGCGTCGACCTTTTCCGGTAACGGGCGCGTTCCTGTGCCGGAAACGAGGTAGCCAAGAAATTTAACTTCGGGCTGTCCAAATACGCACTTAGCTGGGTTGATGATGATACCATACTTCTTCAGCCGCTCAAGCAGTATTCTCAGGTGTTCTACATGTTCTGCTTCCGACGTTGATGCGATGAGGATATCGTCAATGTACGCGTAGCAGAATTCCAACCTTTGCAGCACCTCGTCGATAAAGCGCTGGAAGGTCTGCGCGGCATTACGCAGCCCGAAAGTCATGTACTCGAACTCGAAAAGTCCGAAGGGCGTCGTGATGGCCGTCTTTGGAATGTCCTCCTCCGCGACAGGAATCTGATTGAAGGCTCGTACCAGATCGACAGTGGAAAAGACGTTTTTCCCACGGAGTGACTGGGAGAAATCCTGGATGTGTCTCACGGGATATCGATCCGGATAGGTTCTCGCATTAAGGGCGCGGTAATCTCCGCAAGGCCGCCAGTCGTCGCTCTTCTTCGGCACCATGTGCAAAGGCGATGCCCAGGAGCTCTGCGACGGGCGAGCGATTCCCAGGCGCAGCATGGCCTCGAACTCCTTCGCCGCCTCCAACTTCTCCGTTGAAAGGCGACGTGGCCTCTATGCGACGGGTGGCCCTGGGGTGGTGGTGATGTGATGCCTCGTCGAGTGACTTACGGCCTTAGAGGCTCCATCCGGTCGTGTCACCTCCGGGAATTGGTGGAGGAGCTCATGATACCGCGATGAGCCTGAAATGGTCTTAACGCTCGGAATGTCACACTCAATCACCCTTCCATGAGAGGTGAGTTGAGTGGTTGCGTCAAATAGCCGCTGGTTCCTCATGTCCACCAGGAGTCTGTTGTGTACGAGGAAGTCTGCGCCGATGATCGGCTTGGACACCGCGGCAACGACAAACCTCCAGGTGAATTGCCGTCGCAGTCCAAAGTCCAGTGTGAGCGCTATCGTTCCGTATGTGGCGATGGTTGTTTCGTTCGCCGCGGAGAGCTCGTAGTTTGATTTCGCACGGGGTCCCGGCAGATGCGAGCGTGGGAATACACACACGTCGGCCCCCGTATCAATTAAGAACTGTGTCTTCGTGGACCGGTCACTGACGAAGAGGCGGCGCGATATCGCGGAGCTGATGTCGTCGGCCGCCATTAGCGACTGCCCTGTTCGTTTCCCGATGATTTATCGTCGTATTTACACGGCTTGGTGCAATTTCTTGCCAGCGCCCCGTATTGCCAGTGGTACCAGCAAATATCGCTAGCTGCACTAGGAAGCCGGCTCCGCGATCGCGCACGCGACCGGGAGCGTGAGCGTGGCGGGGAACGTGAGCGTGATCCTCCGCAGGCTTCGCAGGATCCGCCAATAGGTTGACGCGCTCCTTGCGTAATGACCTAGATGGCCGCGAGTCTTTGCACTATCTCCGTCATCATGCGGGTTAGACTGTCATCATGAGCCCGGGCAGGCTGCGGTGCGGTGGCTGTTGTCTCCGCGATGAGTCCAACTGGTCCGTACAAATCCGCGATTGAATCCGCGATATCGGCTCGTTTCTCGAGCGTGAGGTCCCGATGCGCCGCGAGGAGTGCTTGGACATGTCTAGGCAGACGGCCCAACCAGAGCGTCTGCAAGATGTCCTCTGGGAACTCCTTACCGGCAAGGCCATGTAGATGTCGGAGAAACTGTGACGGCTTGCGGTCTCCGAGAGGCTCGTTTTCTAGTAAACGACGTGTTCTGCTCGCGCGACGAGCCAAGGCGCTTGTGATCGTGTGATCGTTCCTCTCTCATGAGCGAAAAGCTCGTGTGATCGTTCCTCTCTCATGAGTATATCGCGGACCTCCAGGGCATACCTTTGATCGAGGGCTGTGATGACATGGCCATATTTGGTGCTGTCCTGAGTTACCCTCGCAGCTGCGAAACCGCCCTCGAGCATCATAAACCACAACTCCGGGTCCGTGGGTATGAACGGTGGTACCTTCACTGACACTCGATCGATCGAAGTTGCACGCAACGGGTCCGTAATTTCGCGGTTCGTGACACCACTAGCGTTGTTGTGCACCATACTGATAAACTCGGAGCGTCCAGCACTACGATGCACGGCACAGATCACTCGATTCGCAAGAACAACAAATTTCAGATCACGTCGGGGTCACCAATTTGTGGGTGATCTGGCGAATAATTGACAACGCTCTTGCTAATTAAATAATAAATTTATTACAACCAAAACACAATGTACGGTAGTGAAACGTAAATCCGTACAAGAGATGATAGCGAGACTAGTATAAGGCGCGAGCACTGGATGTGACTCCTGTGAAGGCGTGGAAGTCAGTGAGTGTCTCGAAGTCAGAATTCCGCATGCATCATCCAAGGGAAGATTTTTATGGTAGGAGAAATTCTATAAAAAACCATGTGTTTGCCACGTGTTGTTTGGCGATCTATAGGCTCGGTGGAAGGCTACGAAACATGCAAGGGTTGTAAATTCTGCCAAAGTGAAAGTGGATGTCGGATGCATGCAGGGATTAGAAAGCTGACAGCATATGTGAAGATGAAGGAAAATTTAGTATAATATATGAGGGAGAATATATGTACACGTGTGATACAGACGGAGTAGGAGACAATTGTCCCTACATATAATTAATTAATTTATTTTATTTCTTTCTATTATTGCGAAAATTGTAAAATACTGGGACTTGTTTCTTCAATTTACTGCGCTCTTTACAAGCGCTTATATATGTATAGTTCTCTGCGACATTCTGTATATACAATAAAAAAGATATTTGCATATGACTTTCTACAAATTATAATTTATGCACGACGTTTGTTAAATCGATATAATCAAAAGCTAACAATATAAAATGTTTTATGCAAATTGATGTAATGTCATAAAATATAAATAATATAAATATTTTCATAATACATTCTTTGTCTCAAAAGCATCGAAATGATAGATTTATATCGATAATATAATAGGTTTCGTCCATTTGCAGACGCAACCATAATATATTTTTTTCGTCTCTTTGATATATGCAAATGAGATATTTGTACTGAGGCGTCTTTTTCTAACGATATTCATTGAAATATCGTGATCAAATATGATAAATATACGATATATGACAAATGTAAAATATATGAATAATTTATTATTTTAGAAAAGGCAATTTACTTTCTGCTATAATTTAAAAAAAAATGTTGCTTTGTACATTTCACATTATTAAAATATTTTTCCTTACAAGGATTTCCTTCTAAGGTTATAGTTTATAGTAGTGTAAGGAAAGCCACAGCATATGCTAACAAGTTGAAGCTTTTCAAATATTATATTATTTGTAGGCAACGGCAATGAAAGTAATTTTTTTTAGTCACCAAGTAATTTTTTTTAGACACCACACAGTCGCATAGGCTATCATACATTCGAAGCTTGGTGTTATCAAAAAAAATCACCAGCGATCAGTGTAATTTGTTCCAATAATTTGTTAGCTTTTGTCGCTATATGACATGCTACAATTACATAAGAATTATCGCAATATATAGCACATTTATAAAATAAGAATCTTCTTATAACATGTAAAAATCGGTTCAATGATTTATTTTATCTGGATTTTTATTCTTATCAAATATGCTTTTAAGGCAGTGTCTTTATAATCTCTAAATTAAATTTTGTTTAAATTTCGCTTCCAGAATACACATGCAAATCGTATCTGATATAAACCATTTTTGAACAGTAACCAGCACACAAATTAAGATAGCTTCTCGAATTTTTTTTGAATAACCAACATACAAATTAAATCGACTCTAGATTTTTTTTGAATAACCAGTACACGAATTAAATCGTCTCTGGAATACTTTTCGAATAGCCAGCATCAGAATTAAATCACCTCTGGGTTTTTCTTAAACCAGCACACGAATTAGATTGCCTCTAAATTTTTTTTTAATAATCAGCTCACAAATAGATCGCTTCTGAAATAAATATTTTAATAATCAGAGCGCACATGCAAATCGCATCTGGTATGAAATATTTCTAAAAACAACCAGCACACGAATTAGATCGCCACTGGATTTTTTTTAATTATCAGCTCACGAATAGATCGCCTCTGAAATAAATATTTTAATAACCAGAGCACACATGCAAACCGCATCTGGTATGAAATATTTCTAAAAACTACCAGTCCACGAATAAATCGCCTCTGGGATAAATATTTTTTAAAAAGTATTTTTTAATTAATAACTAGAGCGCACATGCAAATCGCATCTGGTAAAATATATAATCTGTACGTATATATATATAATCTTATATATACGTATATATATACAGTATATATATATATATATATATATATATATATATACAGGGTGTCAATTAAGTCCCGGGACGGCTGAATATTTTCTCATGTAAGGTATTTTTGAAAAAGGTCAAGGTCATTTCTGAAGTAATTTTCAACGAGGAATTCAACGGTGACCTTCAATTTGACCTTGAGCTTGACCTTCAAGGTTATTTGAAGGTCAAAGTGTTTTTTTTAAATAGGAACCCCTATTTTTGATTGTATATTTTTATAGCTGACCTCGAGAGCTTTCCAAAACACTATAATAAAATATTTTTCCCTCAAGCATTTATCGAGTTATGATGCTTCAAATCATTTCTTAATCGTTGAAAATTACTTCAGAAATGACCTTGACCTTTTTCAAAAATACCTTACATGAGAAAATATTCAGCCGTCCCGGGACTTAATTGACACCCTGTATATATATATATATATATATAATCGTATATATACGTATATATGTGTGTGTGTGTGTGTGTATTGCATTGTGTGTGTGTGGATAAGTGGTGTGAGTGTGGGTGTATGTATGAACGTATGTATGTATAAAAGTGATGCAAGAGTTACATGAAGAAGCGAGGTAATAAAAACGTGCGAAATAAGAGCGAATGAGATAGAAATAGCACAAGAAACGAGGATTCGTGCTCGAGAATCGGATCTTTTTTTCACATTATTAGTTTTCTCTCGCTCGTATCTGTCATTGTCTCGCTCGTTCTTATTATTGTCTCGCTCGCATCTATTACTGTCTCGCTCGTTGCTATTACTGTCTCGCTCGCTCTCGATTCTTGGATCCGCTTATCTTTTCGAGTTGTCTATCACGATTGTCAAGTGTGAAAAGACAGAAAAAACAGGACCATGAATAGAGAGCGAGATGACCTATCATCAAAGAGTTCCGAAGTCTTTGACAATGCATTTTCTGACATGAGACTTTATTTATAATATTCACGAATATATGTCAGAAAATAAAATGCATTTTTTATTCATTTGAAAGTAATTTTAATAGAATAATGAGAATGTTACGATTAAAAGAAGATCAAAGACGATATAAGTGGCATAAATTTAGTTAAATATATAATTATAAAACTTGTATTATCAGACTAATTAAAAATAACCCGATTTACACCGTGTTTGATATCATTTTAATCGCAAAAATCTCATGAATTCATTGAAATTATTTCAAACCGATGAAATTAAGAATAAAAGTTTTAATTTTTATTTTATAAGATGTTTACATTTTCGTGAATTGCAAATGAATAGAGGAAGCGAAGAAACCGATTGTAAGAGCCTTCGGAACTCTTTGATGATAGGTCATCTCGCTCGCTCTCTATTCATCGTCTTACTTTCTCCGTCACACTTGACAATCATGATAGACAGCTCGAAAAGATAAGCGGACCCAAGAATCGAGAGTGAGCGAGACAGTAATTGATGCGAGCGAGACAATTATAAGAGCGAGCGAGACAATAATAGATGCGAGCGAGACAATAATAAGAGCGAGCGAGACAGTAATAGATGCGAGCGAGAGGAAAATAATAGTGTGAAAGGAAGATCCGATTTTCGAGTTCGAGTCCTCGTTGCTATTTCCCGTTCGCTCTTATTATTTTGCTCGTTCTTATTACCTTCTTCACGTAATTCTCGCATCACTTTTGTACATATATGCGTCTATACATACACATACTCACACCCACCCACACACCCCCACCGACACACACACACACACACACACACACACACACACACATATTGTGTATATGTATAACTTACACAGAATATTTTTTACGTAACACGTTGTAACGCTGTTTTCTCGCAGCTTGTTACGCCGTTGTGTGACAATAAGTATCTACTACGCGGAATTTGAGAAAGAAAACGCAACAACTTAATGCTTTAGTAGGCGTGTACATGTACACTAACGTATCCTATTACACGCAAGATGAAAGAGAAGGATGGTACGAGATTGACTCTCCTTGTCACACAAACCGATTATAGCGCCGTCTGTCGCGCTAGCAAGCAACTAATACATAGGACTGTTTTATTCACATGCCTCGATTTCGCACACATACATATGCACGAAATTTTTGTGCACTGAAATTATTTTTACTACCTTTCTAAACGCATTTCTGACTGTTCATTTATATTCCTTCAGGAAATTCCGAGTTGAGAGTGCTCTTATTTTGTACATACAAACTACAAAACTTTTGTATTCAACTTCAATAATATTGTTACGAGTTGATGTCAGAAGCCGATAAGAAAACTGTAATTTTCTATTTTTTTTTTCATTTTGAACATAAAATGGTTTACTCTCATATTTGTTGCTATGTGTAATTTAATTGTGGAAAAGTATTTATTAATCTGTGCAACTAATAAAAATTATTCCAAAATTATGCACAAAATTTTATCGGTAAAAATGAAGGTTCGGCATCCTCTTAATGTGGCATAATGAAATGTGATAACTTCCCTCCTCGCAATCGACAAAGCTAGAATTTTTTAAAGAGGTTTGAAAATTTCTCTCCGAAATTCTAGAATTTTTTCTTTTAGAGGGAATTTGGAAGTTTCCCTTCTTAAGAACCTTTGGATTATTAATTTTCAGGAAGAGTTTGGTAATTTTTCCCTCTAAGAATTTTTGGATCATTGGTATTTTCAGGAAGGGTTTGATAATTTTCTTCTCCAAGGATTTTTGAATCATTAACATTTTCAGGAGAAGTTTGGTAATTTTCCTCTCCAAGGATTTTTGGATTATTAATAATTTCAGGAAGGGTTTGGTAATTTCCCTCTCCAAAAATTTTTGGATTATTAATATGTTCAAGAGGGATTCGGTAATTTACCTCTCCCAAGGAATTTGGAGTTATACAAGTTATTTAGATAATCTTTATTTTTCTTCTCATTTTTATTCATTATTTTGTTTTCACAATTAATTTTGATTTTATTTTGAGTTTGAGGCTTATTGTTATTCTCTTATTGATTTAATATTTCTTTCTTATCTTCGTTTTTAGTTTCTTTAGTAATAATATTATTACCATTCATGCAATAAGCGTAATCCTTGTAATTTTGAAGTTTTAATTTTCCTAAAATATATTTATTTGTATTGAAGAGAGTCCAATTGAAGACAGAAACGTACGTTTACATTTCATCATATAATGCGCATATTCATTAATAGTTACTTATACATTTCATCACATAATGCGCACAGTCATTAATAGTTACTTAATTTAAATGTATTGCAACGTTATTAAATCTATTCTTACTTACTGACTTTAACATTATTGCATAATATTAGCTCCTCAAGCCCGATTACTGTTTAATTTATTTAGATAGGAGCCTCTTTTACTTTTAATAATATTATCTTGATGATCTTTGTTTTGACGGTTCGTCTTCAATTTCTACTTTATTTTCACAATCATCGAACTCATTAATTTTATTAAATACTTCGTGCGTAGCTTCTTCCTTTTTATTCGTTGGTTCTTCCTGATTCCTTAGAACTTCAAAATCTTTTTCTTGATTACCAAGTAGATTATTCAAAAATGTTAGACGTATAATAGGAACATGAATATCCATTTCTTCATCTAATGTACTTAGGACGTTTAAATATGCCTTTTCAGCGATGTTTTCTACGATAGTATCTCCTAAATAGATTCCATGTGATATTTTTAATTATGGTATATATCCTACTTTTATTTCAGGATTTTCCACTCTTACATAAAATAACGACTCTGACCATGGAAGCACTGTGATCATTTCCGGCGTAAAGAGAAGTATATTATTAATTTCAGACACAGCCAGACATCCTTGTGCGTAGTCTAACTTTGAGGAAGTTTGTTTTAAAAAAATCATTCCCTAATATTCCAGCTTCTGAAATTGGGAAATTGTGAGATACTATATGAAATGGCATAGATATGTTAAAAAGATTTAATATAATCTTCCCGAACGTGTATACTGGATAATTATTTATACCATTTAATTATACCATTAAAAATATAACAATATTTATGAATTTTATACCTAAAAATATAAACATTAATTATACAAAAATATTGTTATATTTTTGTATAATTAATGTTTATATTTTTAGGTATAAAATTTTCTTTAATTAAATTTGGACTGGATCGTTTATCTATCATAAAAATGGTTTGAGTGGATTTATCATTAATATTAACTGTCATTAATATTAACTGGATAGTAGGTACGCGACCGCGTATATTAAGATTTATTGTTACAGTGCGTTTATTACTCGATTCTCTAGGAGGTTATCTACTTGATTCTCTAGGACGAGCTTGAAATCTTATTCGAGCTTCCGGCTGTCCCGAAAACGATGATGCTCCGATTTAAATCAAATTTTGTCAATAGGTTCCTTTTAGATACAAAAGAAGTATACAAGAAGGATTTTTGGCGACTCGAAAATTAAGGTACTTTTTAAGCCCTTTTTCCTAAAAATGAATATTACCTTTAGACAGTTTATTCGAAATGATTTTGTTATTTTCTATTGAATATTCTAGTAGCTCACGTCGAGAGCTTTCCAAAACACTACAATTAAGTTAGTTTTCATTAAGTACTTTCCGAGTTATGAGGCTTGAAATCATTTCTTAATTTTACATAAACCGTAAAATATCTAGTAAAATATTCATTTTTTGATTACCTTACCTTAATACTTTTATGTAAAAAATAATGAGAGGAATCAATTGATGTAAAGAAAACGTATAGTTGTTTTGAAAAAAAAATATGTAATTGTTAATTGCAAATTATAATACATATTTCTTAAAAGCAACTATGTTTTTTCTTTACACCAATTGATTCTTCTTATTATTTTGTACATGAAAGTTTTAAAGATAAGATAATCGAAAAATGAATATTTTACTAGATATTTTATGGTTGATGTAAAATTAAGAAATTATTTCAAATCTTATAACTCAAAAAGTACTCAATAAAGAAATACTTTATAATAGTGTTTTGGGAAACTCTCGAGATAAGCTACACGACTATGCAATAAAAAATAGGTAATTCCGTTTAAAAAATTGAAGGTGACCTTCACGTAACAAAATATGTTTATTATTAAATAAGGTTCTGCATAGACTGCAACTTTCTACGCGAAGCGAGGTCTACACCATATCACTTTGGGCCCCTCCTCCCGCAACCACCCCACTGGTAGGCAAGGTGGACCTCGCTTCACGTAGAAACTTACAACATATATCCATTGTGATTGAACTCTTCGCAATGCGGCCCCTACGGGCGAAGTGGTTGCGGGAGGGGGAGCCGTAAGCCCTCCTCTTGCACTTCCCCGCGCGCGCGAACCCCAAATCCCATAAAAACCGTGCGAGATCCTTTATCTCTCGATGTTCTCGTTCAATCCTCAAAACGTCGGCAATGGTGTTTTCTATGTTTAGATTTCTGGTAATTTTTTGTTCTATATTTAGCTTCAACCCTTTTATGAAACATTCACATGTTCTTTCATTCACATATGTTCTTAATTTTAATATTTTCATCAGGCAAAACTTTTTCTAGATATTGATATGTTTTTAAGATTTGTTTTCCAAAAGTTTTAATTCTACTAGAATAACTAATTACGTCTTCTTCATTTTTTTGATAAATACATCCTAATTCTCCTTGCAATTGATAAACATTTTTCGAAGGACTGTAAAATCGTTTTAAATAGGATGTAAATTGCAAATACATTACTAAAAAATTGATCTTGTATAGTTCGTCGAGCTTCTCCGATTATTCTGGTACTTATGATTTTAGTAAATTGCAATTCTACTTCTTCAGGTAACATAGATTTTGCTTCTTTACATCCTTCGATGAAATAATTTAGTGGAATGTTATTGCCATCAAAGAAAGAAACAGTTTTAACAGCTTATTTCAACGTAGCAAAAGGATTTTGATAAGACATTGTTTTGGAATTATTTCTTATTACTTTAACACAAATTTAATATAAATTTCTTTAATACAAATTTTATTTAGTTTTTAGTTTTGATTAATAATTATATCGAGAAAATCATCAGACTTTGGCTAGGATATATATTAACATTATGAAATAAAAATAAATAATAAAAAATTGTTTTTAATATCCAGAAACTAAAATAGATTCGTTTTAAAATAGATTTAGGTGTTGCTATCGGAATAGGTGTATATAGTGTGTATAATTCGAAGATATAACTCTGATATAAATCTGAATACCACTGATATAAATTTAGGTTTAAATTTAATTTGAATATATTTTACTCTTAAGAAGAATTGTCCTTTAAAAGGATTTTTTAAATTTTTATCGAGACTTTTATATTCCTTCCCATTTCCAAGATCGCACTTTTCAATCTCGAACGAGCCCCCAAAATTTATCAGTATGTTACGTCCAAACCCTAGAATGGATGGACTGTATGGAAGAACGTAACTTACTCATTCCGTGACACATTTTATTCGGGCGTGTGTATGGATCGGATCGAACGAATGTGAAGGGCCTGACACAGGTCAGCGACCGAAGGTCTCTTTAACGCTGCGTTTTTAAGCCTATTCATTCGGTGGTCTCTTTTCGGTAAAGAAATTTAATCCTTATTACGCAGGATGGGACCTGGTGCGATCTCAGGATCTTTAGGGAAGAGAATTGGTTAAATAATTAAATTATATATTAAATTAAAAATACATATAAAAAGAATAAAGAAAGAAAAATACATCTTAGCAGTTGTAGCTATGCGTGAGTGGGTATCTGTGTGTGTATATATATATTCTCACGGGTGTTACAATCGTTCGGAAGATCGTTCATCAGTCAGAATATACAGGGAAGAATTTACGTTAAGAATTAAATTCTGACTGGTTAATATATATACAGGGTGCTTCTGCAACATACAGATTGGTAAGTCGGGTTGCCTATCTGATGATCGGTCTTCTTTTACCGACCTCGCATAATTGAAAAATAATAAAATCAGAGGATCGATCATGTAATTTTTTTTTGTGAAAAGTGAAAAAATTCCTTGATTGATACCTTGAATGTAAATCCGTAGGGAATGAGGAAAGTGAAATCAGCTTTCAACATTGATATAGTGTAATTGTAATATTTAATAACATAAATAACATTATATTTAATAACATAAATAACTTAAATAACATTAATAATATAAAATGACAATTGAAATATAATAACACAGATAAAATATAATGAATTTAAACAAAATCTATTTTTTAATGTTCACAATATATGCTCAATGTAACCGCCATTCTGTTTTAAACATAAAGCAATTCTCCGCATAAAATTTTTCCTTACTCTCCGAATTATCGGAGGAGTGATTTCCGCACACGCGTTTCGAATTTTATTTTTAAGATCTTCTTTATATAATGTTATTTATGTTATTAAATATTATAATTACACTATATCAATGTTAAAAGCTGATTTCACTTTGGTCATTCCCTACGGATTTGCATTCAAGGTATCAATCAAGGAATTTTTTCACTTTTCATGAAAAAAAATTGCATGATCGATCCTCTGATTTTATTATTTTTCAATTATGCGAGGTCGGTAAAAGAAGACCGATCATCAGATAGGCAACCCGACTAACCGATCTGTATGTTGCGGAAGCACCCTGTATAATTAATATAATATAAGAAATAAAACAAAATAAGATGTAAATGTGTAATAAAAATATGAATTACGTTTACTCATTAAAGGAAGTATTCGTCGCTTTCGCATATGTGTTATAATTAGAATTAAAATATTCTGAATTCGCCAAAACACAGGTCCAAATTAAAATACAATAATAAAATTAAGATAAAAGATTTGCCAAGTCTAAGTTCGAAAATTATTCATCTATTTCAATGATTTCTTCCAAAAGTAACGATAATACGATAATAAAAAGGGAAAAATATAATATAAAAGAGGAAGAAAAGAAAGAAAAAAAAAAATAATAATAATAAAAAATAAATAAAGAGGAAAAGAAAATAAAGGAAAAAAAAAAATAAATGAAGAATTCAATATATAAAGAAAACTGAAACGAGATATAAAGGTAAAAAACAATACAAATTTTTGATAAATAAATCAGAAAAGGCAACTAAAAGGAAATAAGAATTAAGGAGTAACCGAATCACCTTGCGGAGGTTTCAGGCGAATAGGGAATTATTCGCGAATTGCCTTGTGGAGATTCCTGGCGAACAGGAAATTGTCGGCGAATCGCCTTTCGGAGATTCCCGGCGAACAAGGAAGAATAAGGAATAAGACTAGAGGGGAAGTTAAACAAGGATTGATTGATTGATAATAATTACTAAAAATGTAATGGTTATTAAACCGTTTAAAATTATTAGTCAGACATAGATTTTCAATTGTGAGATAGTAAGATATGGGAAAATAAGAATTACTCAGTTTTACTCACAACTCGTTGGCATCATAAAAATAAGTGCGTTGATAAAATTGTAATGGCTGAGGTCGGAGGTTTATAACATGAAGAGCTGAGTAATGGATGTTCATCAGAAAATTCACATGATGCACAATTAAATGTTAAAAAAATCATTTTCACTGTGATATAAAACAGATTAATAACTCAATTGCATAATGCAAGAAAGGAGATCCCCGAGGCTATATAATTTTAAAATTGAATGACTGGAATTGTAAACTGAACTGTCAACTGCACTGCTACTTGTCGGAAGAATTAGCATACTAAACTGTCAACTGTGCTTATTAGTACCGCGTCGCGCCTTATGTTTGCATTTTAAAGTTATTATCCCTCCTCCTTACTGGATAGTGGAATCTTTTGTAATAATTTCAATACTTCCTTCTTAAGGACATAGAGGCTGAGTTTTTGGGAGGAGAAGCGTTTCTTAAAATGTTTATTAGTTAAGCCCTTTGACTCGAGACTTAGCTCCATCCAGTAGAGAGTAGGAGCCGATTATCTTATCCCATGACGATTTGACGATTCGGAGAACGCTTGAGAGTGGCCTGTCGAACGAGCGCACGTGCACAAATCAATTTCAAAAGATTTATCTTATGTTTATTTTTTTGTCAATTTCCCGAGGACCACAGGATCTTTGTTTTAAAAATCTCTGAGATATAACGATTTCGAGTAAACAATACCAATAAATACGGGCTGTTTTAATTTCTTATAAAAACTTTTCGTATTATAATTCACGAATTTATTTAGAGTTTCGTTAACGCTGTCTCGACTGGCCATTGTCAGTATTAGATTTATTAGATTTAAATGATTAAACAGGGTGTCCGTGAATTTTCGACCTTGACGAAATAAGGAGGTAGATTGGCTCAAATTAAGAAGGAAGAAGTACTTCTGTTATTTGTGATTTTCGCAATAATTAATGAAAAATTAAATTATTAAAAGAAGATCGGTCAATCTGCGTGAGTAAAAGCGCGCGGCGACGAGAGTCGTTCCACTGTAATTACGCTATCATTTCCTCACCACCTTGCGGTAGATAGCATGGTGCGCTTTTTTTATAGTGGTTTCTCCCATAGGCCTATTCCACTCTCAATTTAAAAATTATTCAAAATGCTATTACTATACGCTGAATGTATCTTAAATGTAAAAAATTGATGGTGACAGTATCTTTACAAAAAATTGATCCGTGGTTGAAAATCCCTCGATAAAATGTATTGCACACGTTGATAATGATACGTTGATAAAATGCTTCAAGAATCCTTTCTTCATCTCGTACACGAAGGCGCACTTCTGGACCGGTTATCCCGATATTATGCACGACACCCAGTTTCACATAATTATTGCACGACACGTTAAATTGTGCGACCACTTGGTTTTCGTGCACGCCCGGGAAATGAATCCATGAGTGTAAGTGTACGTATGAGTTTGACGCTTGCGCACTATGATTACATGTCCGCTCAGCTGTAATTGCGTGCTGCTGACGTATGCAGTCTGGCAACAGCGTGCGAGAGCTAAGACGTTTTAATAAAAATCTTGTGTCCGCGTAGTAAATTAACAGTGAAAATGAAGTATACTCTGCAGTAATATACGGATATAATTGTGGCATACAGACTAGCGGGAGAAAATACTTATCGTACGGCCGCAATTTACATGGAATCATTTCTCGGGCGTGCACGAAAACTGTACAATTTTACGTGTTGTGCAATAATTATGCGAAGTTGAGTGTCATGCATAATATCGGGATAACCGGTCCAGCAGTGCGCCTTCGTGTACGAGATGAAGAAAGGATTCTTGAAACATTTTATCAACGTATCATTATCAACGTGTGCAATACATTTTATCGAGGGATTTTCAACCACGGATCAATTTTTGTGAAGTACTGTCGTCATCAATTTTTTACATTTACGATACATTCAGCATATAGTAATGGCATTTTGAATAATTTTCAAATTGAGAGTGGAATAGGCCTATGGGGGAAACCACTATAAAAAAAGCGCACCATGCTATCTACCGCAAGGTGATGTGGAAATGATAGCGCATCATTTTCATGCCACTAAAAGGACGGGTCATTTTTCGGCGTGGTATTGCGATATATCGCAACCACCATCATGTCTTGGAGAGCGACCAGCACACCGCTTCGCCGCGCTCTTAGTATCAGATTACAGTGGGACGACTCTCGTCGCCGCGGGCTTTTCACGCAGATTGGCCGATCTTCTTTATTTAATTTTTCGTTAATTATTGCGACAATCACAAAATAACAGAGGTACTTCCTTCTTAATTTGAGCCAATCTATCTCCTTATTTCATCAAGGTCGAAAATTCATGGACACTCTCTATACGCGGGTTAGGTTACGTTTTTCTATGCGCTATTATTATTCTGAAGAAGGATTGTTTTGTGTTTCAAACACAAGCTGAACCTTGATTTTTTTTCACGATATCATTTCGAAGAAGTAAAAGAATCGTGGAGTCCACCGGACGTAACACATACTTTATTGCACTTGTTGCTAATTGTATCGATCTCATATCTGTTTTTAAATATTTTTAGTTAGACTTTCTGTTATGTAAAATAAAGATTTTTTATCACATTGTAAGTATACGTGCGCATTTAATTTACGTGTGCTCAATTAGTTCGCATCCGTGCCGTTAGAAGGCTCCGTAGTGGAAAACTTACCCGCACTGAAAAACCACTTTCGAAGTGTATATAAAGCAAGCATGTTTGAAGAATTAGCTAAAGATAGAGAAAGTATGGATATATTGGGGAAACTGTTAAAAAAAGATGTTAAGCTTCGATTTTACTTTTAGCGTACGCGACGAAAGTAAAATTGATTTCATATATGCATTGCCACCGGAAATATCAAACATCATAATGGCAATGTTAGACAGTAGATCTCTTCATAACGCTGCGATGGTCAGTCGAAGCTGGAGACGCATATCAAAATACGAAAATCGAAGAAGACTGCGACGGATGAACAAGTCAAGACCAAGAAGGTATGTTGCGGTTAAATCGAGGAAGAGAATGCTTCTCTTTGATTTAATCGGAAAAAAATCAAAACAATACGGAGCGAATATATTGCCAAACACCACTGTATGCCATTCCCAACGGAAAATGGAAAAATGCGGAACGAACGCGTAATATAAGAATATAATG
Source organism: Camponotus floridanus (assembly GCF_003227725.1). Classification (NCBI taxonomy): domain Eukaryota; kingdom Metazoa; phylum Arthropoda; class Insecta; order Hymenoptera; family Formicidae; genus Camponotus; species Camponotus floridanus. The sequence continues at coordinate 95,587 of NW_020229442.1, forward strand.
GTAAAATGTAATCAAGTATTCGATTAAATCGTTCGTGAGAACAAAAATGCGACAAATATAGTAGATGTAGACCAGTGCTGGGATTTAGTTGCAATTTTCGGCCAGATTTCTTGACTCACGTCTACCGTTCCCCCTTTACCGCTCGCACTTTAGCAACCGCGCCAACAAACGTTCGTAACTAAGGATCGCTCAGGAGTGTACGCGTCACAAATGTAAATGTGATATAGGTCATATATTAAAATATGTTGTAAAAATAAATAATATTTATACGTAAATTAATATATTCTTAAGCGTATTAAAAGTTTTGAATAAAACACAAATATCCGACAATATCTAAGGCGCATTTTTCGAACGATTTGTTAGGCGTGTCCGTGATTACTAACGGTACTTTGTTTTTTCTTGATAATTTATTTTTTTGACAAGATTCGCACTTTGCAATATATTGTTCGACATCTTTTGTTAGTCCTCTCCAATTATGTTGTAATCGGATTCTTTTAATCGTTCATTCAATTCCTTGATGCCCTCCTATAGGTGCATCATGATACTCTGATAATATCTGTTTTTTCTCTTCTTCTGTGTATGTTGTTATATTGTCAGCATCTGTTTCTTCTTCTTCCTCTATCTTTAGAATTTTTTCATCCTTTTCTAGCAATGGTCCCGGTATCGCGTTGCGACTTAAGGCGTCAGCATTTGCGTTTGCTCTTCCCGCCTTGTGTATGATTTCGTAATCATATTCTTCGAGTTTTAATCTCCATCGGATTAATCTCGATCCGGGGTCGTTTACATTGAACAACCATATTAAAGGTTTATGGTCCGTGATAATCTTAAATTTTGTTCCATATATGTATGGTCTAAAATGTTTAACAGCCCATACAATTGCCAATAATTCTTTTTCCGTAGTGTTATAATTTTGCTCCGCCTTTGTTAATATTCTGCTGGCGTAAGCAATCGGTCGGTCGTTGCCTATCTCTCCTTGTGATAGCACTGTTCCGATCGCATAGTCGGAGACGGTGGTCACAATAAATTCTTCCGTAAAATCAGGATATTTCAGCACTGGTGCAGTCATTAGTTTTTCTTTTAATGCTTCGAATGCTGCTTGCTGTTCCATTGTCCACTCGAATTTCTCTGTCTTTTTTGTTAATTTTGTAAGTGGCTTAGCGATTCGCGAGAAATTTTCAATAAATTTTCTATAATATCCTGCAAGTCCTATGAAAGATTGAATATCCTTGACTTTTTTCGGCGTCGGAAATTCTTTTATTGCTGTTTATTTGGAAGGGTCTGGAGATATTCCATTTTCTATAATAATATGTCCCAAATAATATGTCCCAAATAAATTACTTCTTTGCGAAAAAATTCGCATTTATCTGGCTGCAGCTTCAAGTTAAATTTCCGCAGTCGTTGTAGCACTTCTTTAAGTCGCTTGTTATGATCGTCTAGACTTGATTCGTAGATCACGATGTCATCAAGGTAGACCAGGCATCTAAGTCCTTGTAGTCCCATCAGTACTGAATTCATCAGCCTTTGAAAAGTCGCTGGTGCATTCTTTAATCCAAACAGCATTCGATTAAATTCGTAATGTCCGTAGGGAGTTGAGAAAGTGGTTTTACTTTTATCCTTTTCAGCCATTGGGATCTGGTGATATCCTGACGCTAGATTTAATGTACTGAAATATTTTGCATTTCCCAGTTGGTCTAGAATATCAGTAATATTGGGCAACGGAAATGAGTCGCCTATGGTTAATTCATTTAATTTTCGGAAGTCTATGACTACGCGGAGTTTCGGTTTTCCTGATGTATCTATGTGTGTGAAGTTAGCCCCGCACTTTTCGAATTTTGAATTTTTCTTGATTGTGCTGCATTGTGCTCCGTTTGTGCTGTATTGTGCCGCAAACGGCAACTCTCTAACTCAAAGCATATTCAAGAAAAAAGAAAAAGAAATTTTTTTTTGCTAGCCCCGCACTTTTCGAATTTTGAATTTTTCTTGATTGTGCTGCATTGTGCTCCATTTGTGCTGTATTGTGCCGCAAACGGCAACTCTCTAACTCAAAGCATATTCAAGAAAAAAGAAAAAGAAATTTTTTTTGCTAGCCCCGCACTTTTCGAATTTTGAATTTTTCTTGATTGTGCTGCATTGTGCTCCGTTTGTGCTGTATTGTGCCGCAAACGGCAACTCTCTAACTCAAAGCATATTCAAGAAAAAAGAAAAAGAAATTTTTTTTGCTAGCCCCGCACTTTTCGAATTTTGAATTTTTCTTGATTGTGTTGCATTGTGCTACGTTTGTGCTGTATTGTGCCGCAAACGCAAGATCGATAACACCAAGAATAAAAAAATATAAAACTAAATTATGGTAGCCCTGCACTTTTTTACGATTAAGCTCACGATTTTTTCCTAAATTGGCCCTAACTTGTGTCGCCCATATTATGTCGTTGGAAAAATTTCAATATCTCATTTTATTTCGATAAAGAAAATTCACAAAGATAGATTAAAAAAATATTACAAAGATTAAAAGAACATAAATCACACTGCAATGCAAATATAAAATTTCTGCAAGTTGTGCTGAGTTGTGCTACTCAAAATCTACAAAACACATGCATAAAAAGCAGGGATTATCTTGAAGGGATGAAAAAATTAATAAAAAAGGAATGAGAATAAATTAAAAGACATTTTATACATCTAATTTTAATATGTAATAAATATATGTGATAAATATATTTAATATGGAATACTCACATACAAACACACACACACACACACACACACACCGCTTTTTGCGTTACCCGGAACCAACGACGTGGACGTAGCGGTATTCTGGTTCCATTTTGTTTTTTTTTATTTTTGTTTTTAATTTTTTTTGTATTTTAATTTTATTAATTTTTTATATATTTTTTTGTGTTTTATATTTTTAATGTTATAGATGTACATATATATTATATTTGAAAATAAAACTAAATAAAATTGTGAATATTGTGAAAATTTTTGTTGTAAATAACGATAACATAAAATTTTTACCATCTTTTTTTAGAAAAGCATATAAGATAAAAAAAAATGCACGAAATCTATTTTATCTTTTCAATGTGTAACATAATTAAAAAGAATTTGCTTCGCATGCAATATAGATTATTAAATGCGGTTTTATTTTATATTCTTTAGTTTTGGTTCTTGTACGTCGCACTAAATTATTGAACTCTATCCATTGAGATCCTTGATAAGAATATCCTACATAATGTTCGTTCTCAATATCACCGTATCGTGCTACAATGCCTGCTAAAAGAAACGAATTATCGCCAACCTGTATTTTTGGCTAAAATTCTGCAAGAAAATGTTCTTCCTCTATATCATTTTTTATTGCGTCGCATTCTATCAATATTTGTTTTTTGTATTTTATGTTTCTATTCATAGGTTTTTCACAGCAGATGGATCTATTATTTGGCATACCTTCTAATATAGCCGCGGATAGTTCACAATATCCGTGCTTTATAATAATATCTATATTAATAGGAACCAATACAGATTGACGCATGATAATGCGTGAACATATGACACAATTTTTTATTTCTGTATAACTGGGATTGTCTTTAAAAACATATTGTGCAACATTTCCTATGCTTGAAAGACAGTCTATAGTTATATAATTTTTATCGATTTGAGTTTTGAAATTATTGACAGCCATTAATATTTCAGCTCTTAATTTATACGTATTTTGATTGCAACCATTTTTTAAAAGACACTTAATGAATTGCATGATGTTAGTATCATTTGTTTCAATACTATTTTTATAATATTCATGAATGCATGCACATGCAATTATAGATGCGATACTGTCAAATCCGCACGTGTTGGTAATAACAACTTTTTTTTTATCGATAGTTAGAAAGGGACATAGACTACCATTTTGCAGATTTGCGACTCCCATGCGCGTCTTTCCTGTATGACTTATATCCCAGTCTGGACAATTATCCAAATATGTTTTTCTTTTGTTTGTTTGTGTTGTGTTTTTATTTCTCCAATTATGCTCTAAATTTAAATCGTTTATATCGTCCAATATATTATCCTGAGAATCAAATTTTACTCCAATATTTGTCGGAGAATTAGAGTTGGTTTTAAACTTTTTTGATTGATTGAACATAATTGGAAAATTTGATATGTCTCCAGACTGGTTGCTTTCTTTAATAATAGTCGGAATAATGTGTTCAGTTTCACTTATCGAACTACTGATGACATCATTCTTTGTGACTGACTCATTATTTTTAGCAGAAGACGGAGAGTCATGTGCCGACATAGCCAATCGTGCTCTACCTGCAAACGATCTTAAATGAGTGACTACAAATTTATCTGCTCTCATCGGCCGTTCTTTATTATTTAATAAGATATGCTTAACATCTTTCATCTCAGACTCTACGGATGATGAGCTAGCATTTATCTCTCCATATTTAAAAATAGGGATCATTACTCCCGAATATAGTGGAAAGTAGCAAAGAAATGTTTTTAATTTTTGGCTTAATTGCGGAACGTAATATGGACTTGCCATATCACATTTTATTTTTGTTTCTACTAGCGTTTTGCGACACTCTTCAACAAGATTATTAGACCATGATGCAATATTACAATTTGTTATTTCTAAATCAAAATCTTCATCTTGTGTATTATTGTCATTATCTTCATAGGTAACAATTTCTTCAATACCTTTTATATGATTCGTTATAAGGATCCGAGCAACTTCCGATGGAGACTCATTTCCATCATTATCTTTCCCAATTTCTTCACTGAGAGATAATAAAATAATACTCTTTATTAATTCGACTAAATGAGAAAAGTTCGTCTGCTTCGTTAATAAAGCCATAGCTCGTATATAAAATTTCTTTACTTTTGGATTTAGTTGTGAAAAGAATTTCCATTTAGACACCATATTCATATAATGGCAAATATCAAGTCGTATGAAGCACTTTGGCATTTCAACAGAATGTTCTCTTAAAATTAGAGAAAAACAGGTTGTTAAATAATGTTTTAAATTTGAGTATTGCACGAAAGCTTTCACAATAGCATTAAGTAATGCCATATCAAAATCGCATATGACCGATTTAGGAATTGGAAAATTTGCTTTTTTAATCGATCCGATACGCAAGAATTCACTCAACCAATACTGAATAGCATTGACATTTTGCACAGCACTCAACATTTGAAAAACTGGCATTTTATAGTTAGGAATATTTGTGACGGCTTGGTATAAATAAATATGAGATGATAGTTCTCCATTTGGTAAATGAAATTTTTTAATTAACGAACCAGTTGCATCTATGTAAAGCGTATTGTGATATTCTAAATAAACAAGCATCTGTTCAGCTGTTCAATAATGGACAAAAAATGGATCATAGCCTATACCATGGATGGAACCTACATGATTTATATATTTCATATTTTGCAGATTGGTATATGCACATGATCCTGTAACTTGCAAGTCGAGATCTTGCCTTTCTTGTTTTGCCTTTCTCAATGTAGTAGCTTTATATAGATGTGGAGGTTCCGAATCATACAAATTCATTATTTTTGTAGCTTCTCGCCTCCGCCATGTTGTTGCCGACAACGCACCCGTTGAAAGAGATTGTGATATCTCTACTCTTTTTTGTCCACTCAGAGAACGTTTCTTTGTGTGTTTGATGTCCGCATTAAAATTTGTCACACGACATTCCATTTGAACATCTGTGTTACTATTAGGTTTTATAATAACTTTACCAATAAAATTTGACGAGCAATCCGGACATTTTGCATAAATAGTAGCATAAATGCCCGTTTCAGATATTTTACATCGTTTAAATATAAATGCACATGGTAACTTTGCAGTTTCATATATAAGTTCGAAAATTATATTTGTCCACCTACGGCGGCGTAATGTGTTATAATTTCTCTGTACCTTGCTATTAGATTTATAAATTACTGATTCGCAATCCATATCGTGCCATGTTTTTAAAGGTATATTGACATTAAATTCTATATCTTTTTCCGTAATTGATAAATTAAATGATTCGTCGTCATCATCAGTAGATATATCAAATTTAGTGTTAATAGATTTATCTAAATTGTGATATTTTAAAACTTTGTCATATAACTCATATCTATTTTGCAACAAAATAATATAAATGTATTTCGGGGAAATCTTTCCCTCTAATAAAGAACTTAATTCTTTATATATAGCAGATTTTGGAACAACTACTATTCCAGCTTCATCCAAAACGCATCTATATTTAGAACATAGTAATATTTTTTCTAATACATCTACTGGCGCCATGCTCAGTCTTATAAAAGAAAATCTGTACGAATAAAAACGAAAGTACGAAAGTAGACGTAACCAGACGTCTTACGCGTGACTTATTAAATCAGCCGTCGTCGGTCAGTTGTCGCTCTATAGATAAGCTTCTTCCTCCACTACTAAGGCTCCAGCGCATGCATTTGTTTTCGACCATTCCCCTCGCGCGCCAGTACTGTTCGCCGTTCGTCTCCCACGTAACGGTATATAAGAACATATGAAAATTTTATGTTATCGTTATTTACGACAAAAATTTTCACAATATTCACAATTTTATTTAGTTTTATTTTCAAATATAATATATATGTACATCTATAACATTAAAAATATAAAACACAAAAAAATATATAAAAAATTTATAAAATTAAAAATACAAAAAAAATTAAAAACAAAAATAAAAAAAAACAAAATGGAACCAGAATACCGCTACGTCCACATCGTTGGTTCCGGGTAACGCAAAAAGCGGTGTGTGTGTGTGTGTGTGTGTGTGTGTGTGTGTGTGTTTGTATGTGAGTATTCCATATTAAATATATTTATCACATATATTTATTACATATTAAAATTAGATGTATAAAATGTCTTTTAATTCATTCTCATTCCTTTTTTATTAATTTTTTCATCCCTTCAAGATAATCCCTGCTTTTTATGCATGTGTTTTGTAGATTTTGAGTAGCACAACTCAGCACAACTTGCAGAAATTTTATATTTGCATTGCAGTGTGATTTATGTTCTTTTAATCTTTGTAATATTTTTTTAATCTATCTTTGTGAATTTTCTTTATCGAAATAAAATGAGATATTGAAATTTTTCCAACGACACAATATGGCACAAGTTAGGGCCAATTTAGGAAAAAATCGTGAGCTTAATCGTAAAAAAGTGCGGGGCTACCATAATTTAGTTTTATATTTTTTTATTCTTGGTGTTATCGATCTTGCGTTTGCGGCACAATACAGCACAAACGTACCACAATGCAACACAATCAAGAAAAATTCAAAATTCGAAAAGTGCGGGGCTAGCAAAAAAAATTTCTTTTTCTTTTTTCTTGAATATGCTTTGAGTTAGAGAGTTGCCGTTTGCGGCACAATACAGCACAAACGGAGCACAATGCAGCACAATCAAGAAAAATTCAAAATTCGAAAAGTGCGGGGCTAGCAAAAAAAATTTCTTTTTCTTTTTTCTTGAATATGCTTTGAGTTAGAGAGTTGCCGTTTGCGGCACAATACAGCACAAACGGAGCACAATGCAGCACAATCAAGAAAAATTCAAAATTCGAAAAGTGCGGGGCTAGCAAAAAAAATTTCTTTTTCTTTTTTCTTGAATATGCTTTGAGTTAGAGAGTTGCCGTTTGCGGCACAATACAGCACAAACGGAGCACAATGCAGCACAATCAACAAAAATTCAAAATTCGAAAAGTGCGGGGCTAACTTCACACACATGATGTATCTGCTTTCTTAGGCACTACTAATAAGAGTGCGTTCCACTTACTCGTGCTTGTCTTGATAATTTCATCTTGCAGCATTTCTTGTACTTGTCGATTTACTTCTGCCTTATGCTTCTCGGGTAATCGGTATGGTTTCACATTCACCGGCGCGGTGTCGGCACGCGTGCTTATCTCATGCTCGACCGTCGCGGTGCATGTCAGTGGTTTTCCTTCCAGATGGAATATATCATTGTATTCTTCGCAAATTTTTACGAGTGTTCGTTCTTCTTCTGCATTTAAATGTTGTGTTCGCAATAATTGTCAAATTCGCTGCTTACGGGATATAGTGTTTTTTATTTTTCTTCCCGTTTCTATAATGTTTATTTCTTTTATATTTTCCTTCTTATCCTTCAGTGTGACTATGGGGGTTGCCATTTCAATGGTGTCCAGATTTTCCGCATTTATAACATTGTATGTTGGTATCTCGAGTTGATCGCGTTTTAGTGTCGAATTTATTTTTATTAGAGAAGCCGGATGCTCGTGGGCCGATAAGCTTCTCCTCCGCGCTCGCGCCATTTATCGCTTCTTGGAGCGAAGTATATCGTTGTGATCGCACCAGAGTTTTTAATTCGTCGCGTAATCCGATTTGAAAATTTATGAGTGCTTGTTTTTGAATGATTTTGTGTATTGCTTGTTTAAATGAAGGGGACTGTTCTTCCCCTTCCACCGTGGACTCATAAAGTTTCATGGTTAGGGCATCGACTCGTTGGCTGAATGCCTGGGCGGTTTCGCTCGACTTTTGTTTTAAAGTATTGAATTCTATTTGTAAGTGTGTTGTGCTTTGCTTTGCTTGATAGGAAGTTTCGAGTTGTGTTTTTAATTCTTCAAATGTTTGGATGTTTCGCGTTTCGAAATCTTGCAGGGCTCTACCTCTTAATTTAGTGTATAAGATTGCTCGAATTAACGATTCTTCGTCTGCGGGGTTAATATTTTCTACCGCATACGTGCAAGAGTTTAAAAATTCCTGTAATTTATGTGGTGTCGTTCCGTCAAACTCGGGAATCATTGTTCGCGCTTCTTTTAATGTCACATGGTGCGGGGCTGCGCTACATCGGTTTCGGATATCGCTTTGAGTGCGTCCGTAAGTTACGTCGAGTGGGACAGTGTTTGCATTTACTCGCGTACCGTTTAAATTTGCTTGTGCGGTTTGCATATTTCGCATTTGTTCGCGCATGTACTGCATTTCAGTTTGTATTTCGCGAATACTGTGTACGAGTTCGATGAGTAATGTGTTACTCGTTCCTTCGGCCGGCTGACCTGCGTCCTCATAGGCCGCAGCTACGTTTAGTTCGGCCTGTTGCGCTCGCATGCGCTTGATTTCTCTATCGACAGCTTCGTTGTCCATATTTACTTGCGCACGTGGCTCGAATAGACTAACATCTGAACTGATATTGGTGAATAATTTCTTCGTACCGTAACGCGACTTGGTCCGTCTTGTATTGAATTATCGTTATTATTCGGTTCGTGTTCCTCGGATGAATCAGAACTCGAATAATGCTTTTCTAAATTTTTTCGTACGCTACTACGAATATCGCGAGCAGCCTCTTCCGCTACTCGTATCGGAGTTACAGTTCCGAATCTATTTGCCAATCGAGCTGGCACGCTCAGAAATCGCGGACTCTTAAATCTTACTTGTTTAGGCGGTGCTGATATTTAGACAAAGTTCGACTTACAGTAGTAGTACGGTGATTCGCATGGTCGCAATTTATCGGGTTGCTTATCGGATCGCTCGACTGCTGACGCTGCTGGTGGGTCGTTGTCCCGCGTTGGTGCGTTGTCCGTCGGCGATGCGTTGTCCGTCTGCGTTGCGTTGCCTTGGCTGGGGATCGACGTTGGTCCTTGAGCGCTGGTGTTTCCTTTCGGCTTTCAGCTGCTTGACCGTGATTTCTTTATCACTGTCGTCCGTATGTGTTGTGTGCTGGTTGAGTCTATCTGCTTTAATATAGCAGTTGCTCTCTCCAGTTTATTAATTCTGTATTTTCTTTTTGTTGCAGGCGTTAAGGATCTAGGGATGGTCTTTGATCTCGGCTATCCCACCGCTGCCACCAATAATGTTGTGCCGAACGCGGCACAGGGTGTGGGGTAGCCGGGAGTTTCAAGTTAATTTCCTGAATTTGGTTGCAACTTTTTATTATAAAATTTCTCTCATACAAATATATTCATTTATTCGATATTAGTCATTTTCTTTTCAAGCCTTCTCTTAGCCTCGTTCTTAGATTTAGAGCGTCTAACAATTTCGTCGGGTGATTCGTCGCACCATATAGCGGTTAGCCCTCGATTTCACACTATTAACGATTGTTTTGTGATTAACGACTGTCCGCCGCGGATTCGCGGTGGACGGCTTTTATTCCCTCGATTTGAGGGTGTTTTTTGGAGGGGATCGCCTAGCGACATGACCATGTATGGTCATGGAGGTTTTTCGTGGCGTCCAAAGTCTAAGTGCAAGCGAAGGAGGTTCAAAGTCGAATCCCTTCGTTAGCGTTTTCGCGTTTCCGGCGAACATTCTTACGCGTGGTTCGCTGAGATAGCGGTTTTGCGCGGTTCGCGAATATTCTATTAATATTATCAAAATAATAAGTTATAGTCTTTCGGACTATAACAATATGTATATCATGTTATATATTTTAAATAAATTATATATTAATTTATAATATATATACTTTATTACTTTATTATTATATTATAATCCTTTTTAAACGTAGCTTATGTTATTTACATATAACATGTATTAAAATAAACGTAGCTTGTATTTTACATATCAAATGTATTATCGCAAAATAAATTTAGTATTGCTTATAATTATACGGTCTGTTCTTTGTTGCTGAACTGGCTGCATTAGTGTGTACTAGTTCAGAGTTTATCCTTTTCCCTCCATATTGATAGGAGAAAGATAAACTCTGAACTAATGCACACTAGTGCAACCAGTTCAGCAATAAAGAACAGATTATATATAATGTCGTATAGTAAAAAAATAAAAGTATTAGAGAGACAAAAGTAAGAGAAGATCTAATATGAAATCAATGTACACAGAGTATTTACAATATATATATATATATATATATATATATATATATAATCGTATATATACGTATATATGTGTGTGTGTGTGTATTGCATTGTGTGTGTGTGGATAAGTGGTGTGAGTGTGGGTGTATGTATGAACGTATGTATGTATAAAAGTGATGCAAGAGTTACATGAAGAAGCGAGGTAATAAAAACGTGCGAAATAAGAGCGAATGAGATAGAAATAGCACAAGAAACGAGGATTCGTGCTCGAGAATCGGATCTTTTTTTCACATTATTAGTTTTCTCTCGCTCGTATCTGTCATTGTCTCGCTCGTTCTTATTATTGTCTCGCTCGCATCTATTACTGTCTCGCTCGTTGCTATTACTGTCTCGCTCGCTCTCGATTCTTGGATCCGCTTATCTTTTCGAGTTGTCTATCACGATTGTCAAGTGTGAAAAGACAGAAAAAACAGGACCATGAATAGAGAGCGAGATGACCTATCATCAAAGAGTTCCGAAGTCTTTGACAATGCATTTTCTGACATGAGACTTTATTTATAATATTCACGAATATATGTCAGAAAATAAAATGCATTTTTTATTCATTTGAAAGTAATTTTAATAGAATAATGAGAATGTTACGATTAAAAGAAGATCAAAGACGATATAAGTGGCATAAATTTAGTTAAATATATAATTATAAAACTTGTATTATCAGACTAATTAAAAATAACCCGATTTACACCGTGTTTGATATCATTTTAATCGCAAAAATCTCATGAATTCATTGAAATTATTTCAAACCGATGAAATTAAGAATAAAAGTTTTAATTTTTATTTTATAAGATGTTTACATTTTCGTGAATTGCAAATGAATAGAGGAAGCGAAGAAACCGATTGTAAGAGCCTTCGGAACTCTTTGATGATAGGTCATCTCGCTCGCTCTCTATTCATCGTCTTACTTTCTCCGTCACACTTGACAATCATGATAGACAGCTCGAAAAGATAAGCGGACCCAAGAATCGAGAGTGAGCGAGACAGTAATTGATGCGAGCGAGACAATTATAAGAGCGAGCGAGACAATAATAGATGCGAGCGAGACAATAATAAGAGCGAGCGAGACAGTAATAGATGCGAGCGAGAGGAAAATAATAGTGTGAAAGGAAGATCCGATTTTCGAGTTCGAGTCCTCGTTGCTATTTCCCGTTCGCTCTTATTATTTTGCTCGTTCTTATTACCTTCTTCACGTAATTCTCGCATCACTTTTGTACATATATGCGTCTATACATACACATACTCACACCCACCCACACACCCCCACCGACACACACACACACACACACACACACACACACACACACACACACACACATATTGTGTATATGTATAACTTACACAGAATATTTTTTACGTAACACGTTGTAACGCTGTTTTCTCGCAGCTTGTTACGCCGTTGTGTGACAATAAGTATCTACTACGCGGAATTTGAGAAAGAAAACGCAACAACTTAATGCTTTAGTAGGCGTGTACATGTACACTAACGTATCCTATTACACGCAAGATGAAAGAGAAGGATGGTACGAGATTGACTCTCCTTGTCACACAAACCGATTATAGCGCCGTCTGTCGCGCTAGCAAGCAACTAATACATAGGACTGTTTTATTCACATGCCTCGATTTCGCACACATACATATGCACGAAATTTTTGTGCACTGAAATTATTTTTACTACCTTTCTAAACGCATTTCTGACTGTTCATTTATATTCCTTCAGGAAATTCCGAGTTGAGAGTGCTCTTATTTTGTACATACAAACTACAAAACTTTTGTATTCAACTTCAATAATATTGTTACGAGTTGATGTCAGAAGCCGATAAGAAAACTGTAATTTTCTATTTTTTTTTTCATTTTGAACATAAAATGGTTTACTCTCATATTTGTTGCTATGTGTAATTTAATTGTGGAAAAGTATTTATTAATCTGTGCAACTAATAAAAATTATTCCAAAATTATGCACAAAATTTTATCGGTAAAAATGAAGGTTCGGCATCCTCTTAATGTGGCATAATGAAATGTGATAACTTCCCTCCTCGCAATCGACAAAGCTAGAATTTTTTAAAGAGGTTTGAAAATTTCTCTCCGAAATTCTAGAATTTTTTCTTTTAGAGGGAATTTGGAAGTTTCCCTTCTTAAGAACCTTTGGATTATTAATTTTCAGGAAGAGTTTGGTAATTTTTCCCTCTAAGAATTTTTGGATCATTGGTATTTTCAGGAAGGGTTTGATAATTTTCTTCTCCAAGGATTTTTGAATCATTAACATTTTCAGGAGAAGTTTGGTAATTTCCCTCTCCAAGGATTTTTGGATTATTAATATTTTCAGGAAGGGTTTGGTAATTTCCCTCTCCAAAAATTTTTGGATTATTAATATGTTCAAGAGGGATTCGGTAATTTACCTCTCCCAAGGAATTTGGAGTTATACAAGTTATTTAGATAATCTTTATTTTTCTTCTCATTTTTATTCATTATTTTGTTTTCACAATTAATTTTGATTTTATTTTGAGTTTGAGGCTTATTGTTATTCTCTTATTGATTTAATATTTCTTTCTTATCTTCGTTTTTAGTTTCTTTAGTAATAATATTATTACCATTCATGCAATAAGCGTAATCCTTGTAATTTTGAAGTTTTAATTTTCCTAAAATATATTTATTTGTATTGAAGAGAGTCCAATTGAAGACAGAAACGTACGTTTACATTTCATCATATAATGCGCATATTCATTAATAGTTACTTATACATTTCATCACATAATGCGCACAGTCATTAATAGTTACTTAATTTAAATGTATTGCAACGTTATTAAATCTATTCTTACTTACTGACTTTAACATTATTGCATAATATTAGCTCCTCAAGCCCGATTACTGTTTAATTTATTTAGATAGGAGCCTCTTTTACTTTTAATAATATTATCTTGATGATCTTTGTTTTGACGGTTCGTCTTCAATTTCTACTTTATTTTCACAATCATCGAACTCATTAATTTTATTAAATACTTCGTGCGTAGCTTCTTCCTTTTTATTCGTTGGTTCTTCCTGATTCCTTAGAACTTCAAAATCTTTTTCTTGATTACCAAGTAGATTATTCAAAAATGTTAGACGTATAATAGGAACATGAATATCCATTTCTTCATCTAATGTACTTAGGACGTTTAAATATGCCTTTTCAGCGATGTTTTCTACGATAGTATCTCCTAAATAGATTCCATGTGATATTTTTAATTATGGTATATATCCTACTTTTATTTCAGGATTTTCCACTCTTACATAAAATAACGACTCTGACCATGGAAGCACTGTGATCATTTCCGGCGTAAAGAGAAGTATATTATTAATTTCAGACACAGCCAGACATCCTTGTGCGTAGTCTAACTTTGAGGAAGTTTGTTTTAAAAAAATCATTCCCTAATATTCCAGCTTCTGAAATTGGGAAATTGTGAGATACTATATGAAATGGCATAGATATGTTAAAAAGATTTAATATAATCTTCCCGAACGTGTATACTGGATAATTATTTATACCATTTAATTATACCATTAAAAATATAACAATATTTATGAATTTTATACCTAAAAATATAAACATTAATTATACAAAAATATTGTTATATTTTTGTATAATTAATGTTTATATTTTTAGGTATAAAATTTTCTTTAATTAAATTTGGACTGGATCGTTTATCTATCATAAAAATGGTTTGAGTGGATTTATCATTAATATTAACTGTCATTAATATTAACTGGATAGTAGGTACGCGACCGCGTATATTAAGATTTATTGTTACAGTGCGTTTATTACTCGATTCTCTAGGAGGTTATCTACTTGATTCTCTAGGACGAGCTTGAAATCTTATTCGAGCTTCCGGCTGTCCCGAAAACGATGATGCTCCGATTTAAATCAAATTTTGTCAATAGGTTCCTTTTAGATACAAAAGAAGTATACAAGAAGGATTTTTGGCGACTCGAAAATTAAGGTACTTTTTAAGCCCTTTTTCCTAAAAATGAATATTACCTTTAGACAGTTTATTCGAAATGATTTTGTTATTTTCTATTGAATATTCTAGTAGCTCACGTCGAGAGCTTTCCAAAACACTACAATTAAGTTAGTTTTCATTAAGTACTTTCCGAGTTATGAGGCTTGAAATCATTTCTTAATTTTACATAAACCGTAAAATATCTAGTAAAATATTCATTTTTTGATTACCTTACCTTAATACTTTTATGTAAAAAATAATGAGAGGAATCAATTGATGTAAAGAAAACGTATAGTTGTTTTGAAAAAAAAATATGTAATTGTTAATTGCAAATTATAATACATATTTCTTAAAAGCAACTATGTTTTTTCTTTACACCAATTGATTCTTCTTATTATTTTGTACATGAAAGTTTTAAAGATAAGATAATCGAAAAATGAATATTTTACTAGATATTTTATGGTTGATGTAAAATTAAGAAATTATTTCAAATCTTATAACTCAAAAAGTACTCAATAAAGAAATACTTTATAATAGTGTTTTGGGAAACTCTCGAGATAAGCTACACGACTATGCAATAAAAAATAGGTAATTCCGTTTAAAAAATTGAAGGTGACCTTCACGTAACAAAATATGTTTATTATTAAATAAGGTTCTGCATAGACTGCAACTTTCTACGCGAAGCGAGGTCTACACCATATCACTTTGGGCCCCTCCTCCCGCAACCACCCCACTGGTAGGCAAGGTGGACCTCGCTTCACGTAGAAACTTACAACATATATCCATTGTGATTGAACTCTTCGCAATGCGGCCCCTACGGGCGAAGTGGTTGCGGGAGGGGGAGCCGTAAGCCCTCCTCTTGCACTTCCCCGCGCGCGCGAACCCCAAATCCCATAAAAACCGTGCGAGATCCTTTATCTCTCGATGTTCTCGTTCAATCCTCAAAACGTCGGCAATGGTGTTTTCTATGTTTAGATTTCTGGTAATTTTTTGTTCTATATTTAGCTTCAACCCTTTTATGAAACATTCACATGTTCTTTCATTCACATATGTTCTTAATTTTAATATTTTCATCAGGCAAAACTTTTTCTAGATATTGATATGTTTTTAAGATTTGTTTTCCAAAAGTTTTAATTCTACTAGAATAACTAATTACGTCTTCTTCATTTTTTTGATAAATACATCCTAATTCTCCTTGCAATTGATAAACATTTTTCGAAGGACTGTAAAATCGTTTTAAATAGGATGTAAATTGCAAATACATTACTAAAAAATTGATCTTGTATAGTTCGTCGAGCTTCTCCGATTATTCTGGTACTTATGATTTTAGTAAATTGCAATTCTACTTCTTCAGGTAACATAGATTTTGCTTCTTTACATCCTTCGATGAAATAATTTAGTGGAATGTTATTGCCATCAAAGAAAGAAACAGTTTTAACAGCTTATTTCAACGTAGCAAAAGGATTTTGATAAGACATTGTTTTGGAATTATTTCTTATTACTTTAACACAAATTTAATATAAATTTCTTTAATACAAATTTTATTTAGTTTTTAGTTTTGATTAATAATTATATCGAGAAAATCATCAGACTTTGGCTAGGATATATATTAACATTATGAAATAAAAATAAATAATAAAAAATTGTTTTTAATATCCAGAAACTAAAATAGATTCGTTTTAAAATAGATTTAGGTGTTGCTATCGGAATAGGTGTATATAGTGTGTATAATTCGAAGATATAACTCTGATATAAATCTGAATACCACTGATATAAATTTAGGTTTAAATTTAATTTGAATATATTTTACTCTTAAGAAGAATTGTCCTTTAAAAGGATTTTTTAAATTTTTATCGAGACTTTTATATTCCTTCCCATTTCCAAGATCGCACTTTTCAATCTCGAACGAGCCCCCAAAATTTATCAGTATGTTACGTCCAAACCCTAGAATGGATGGACTGTATGGAAGAACGTAACTTACTCATTCCGTGACACATTTTATTCGGGCGTGTGTATGGATCGGATCGAACGAATGTGAAGGGCCTGACACAGGTCAGCGACCGAAGGTCTCTTTAACGCTGCGTTTTTAAGCCTATTCATTCGGTGGTCTCTTTTCGGTAAAGAAATTTAATCCTTATTACGCAGGATGGGACCTGGTGCGATCTCAGGATCTTTAGGGAAGAGAATTGGTTAAATAATTAAATTATATATTAAATTAAAAATACATATAAAAAGAATAAAGAAAGAAAAATACATCTTAGCAGTTGTAGCTATGCGTGAGTGGGTATCTGTGTGTGTATATATATATTCTCACGGGTGTTACAATCGTTCGGAAGATCGTTCATCAGTCAGAATATACAGGGAAGAATTTACGTTAAGAATTAAATTCTGACTGGTTAATATATATACAGGGTGCTTCTGCAACATACAGATTGGTAAGTCGGGTTGCCTATCTGATGATCGGTCTTCTTTTACCGACCTCGCATAATTGAAAAATAATAAAATCAGAGGATCGATCATGTAATTTTTTTTTGTGAAAAGTGAAAAAATTCCTTGATTGATACCTTGAATGTAAATCCGTAGGGAATGAGGAAAGTGAAATCAGCTTTCAACATTGATATAGTGTAATTGTAATATTTAATAACATAAATAACATTATATTTAATAACATAAATAACTTAAATAACATTAATAATATAAAATGACAATTGAAATATAATAACACAGATAAAATATAATGAATTTAAACAAAATCTATTTTTTAATGTTCACAATATATGCTCAATGTAACCGCCATTCTGTTTTAAACATAAAGCAATTCTCCGCATAAAATTTTTCCTTACTCTCCGAATTATCGGAGGAGTGATTTCCGCACACGCGTTTCGAATTTTATTTTTAAGATCTTCTTTATATAATGTTATTTATGTTATTAAATATTATAATTACACTATATCAATGTTAAAAGCTGATTTCACTTTGGTCATTCCCTACGGATTTGCATTCAAGGTATCAATCAAGGAATTTTTTCACTTTTCATGAAAAAAAATTGCATGATCGATCCTCTGATTTTATTATTTTTCAATTATGCGAGGTCGGTAAAAGAAGACCGATCATCAGATAGGCAACCCGACTAACCGATCTGTATGTTGCGGAAGCACCCTGTATAATTAATATAATATAAGAAATAAAACAAAATAAGATGTAAATGTGTAATAAAAATATGAATTACGTTTACTCATTAAAGGAAGTATTCGTCGCTTTCGCATATGTGTTATAATTAGAATTAAAATATTCTGAATTCGCCAAAACACAGGTCCAAATTAAAATACAATAATAAAATTAAGATAAAAGATTTGCCAAGTCTAAGTTCGAAAATTATTCATCTATTTCAATGATTTCTTCCAAAAGTAACGATAATACAAAGGAAAATAATATAAAAGAGGAAGAAAGAAAGAAAAAAGAAAAATAATAATAATAATAATAATAATGCAAAGATTGGAAATTAAAAGAAAATGAAAGGGAGTAAAGAAAAAAAATATAAATGAAGAATTCAATATATATAAAGAAAAACTGAAACGAGATATAAAGGTAAAAAACAATACAAATTTTTGATAAATAAATCAGAAAAGGCAACTAAAAGGAAATAAGAATTAAGGAGTAACCGAATCACCTTGCGGAGGTTTCAGGCGAATAGGGAATTATTCGCGAATTGCCTTGTGGAGATTCCTGGCGAACAGGAAATTGTCGGCGAATCGCCTTTCGGAGATTCCCGGCGAACAAGGAAGAATAAGGAATAAGACTAGAGGGGAAGTTAAACAAGGATTGATTGATTGATAATAATTACTAAAAATGTAATGGTTATTAAACCGTTTAAAATTATTAGTCAGACATAGATTTTCAATTGTGAGATAGTAAGATATGGGAAAATAAGAATTACTCAGTTTTACTCACAACTCGTTGGCATCATAAAAATAAGTGCGTTGATAAAATTGTAATGGCTGAGGTCGGAGGTTTATAACATGAAGAGCTGAGTAATGGATGTTCATCAGAAAATTCACATGATGCACAATTAAATGTTAAAAAAATCATTTTCACTGTGATATAAAACAGATTAATAACTCAATTGCATAATGCAAGAAAGGAGATCCCCGAGGCTATATAATTTTAAAATTGAATGACTGGAATTGTAAACTGAACTGTCAACTGCACTGCTACTTGTCGGAAGAATTAGCATACTAAACTGTCAACTGTGCTTATTAGTACCGCGTCGCGCCTTATGTTTGCATTTTAAAGTTATTATCCCTCCTCCTTACTGGATAGTGGAATCTTTTGTAATAATTTCAATACTTCCTTCTTAAGGACATAGAGGCTGAGTTTTGGGAGGAGAAGCGTTTCTTAAAATGTTTATTAGTTAAGCCCTTTGACTCGAGACTTAGCTCCATCCAGTAGAGAGTAGGAGCCGATTATCTTATCCCATGACGATTTGACGATTCGGAGAACGCTTGAGAGTGGCCTGTCGAACGAGCGCACGTGCACAAATCAATTTCAAAAGATTTATCTTATGTTTATTTTTTTGTCAATTTCCCGAGGACCACAGGATCTTTGTTTTAAAAATCTCTGAGATATAACGATTTCGAGTAAACAATACCAATAAATACGGGCTGTTTTAATTTCTTATAAAAACTTTTCGTATTATAATTCACGAATTTATTTAGAGTTTCGTTAACGCTGTCTCGACTGGCCATTGTCAGTATTAGATTTATTAGATTTAAATGATTAAACAGGGTGTCCGTGAATTTTCGACCTTGACGAAATAAGGAGGTAGATTGGCTCAAATTAAGAAGGAAGAAGTACTTCTGTTATTTTGTGATTTTCGCAATAATTAATGAAAAATTAAATTATTAAAAGAAGATCGGTCAATCTGCGTGAGTAAAAGCGCGCGGCGACGAGAGTCGTTCCACTGTAATTACGCTATCATTTCCTCACCACCTTGCGGTAGATAGCATGGTGCGCTTTTTTTATAGTGGTTTCTCCCATAGGCCTATTCCACTCTCAATTTAAAAATTATTCAAAATGCTATTACTATACGCTGAATGTATCTTAAATGTAAAAAATTGATGGTGACAGTACCTTTACAAAAATTGATCCGTGGTTGAAAATCCCTCGATAAAATGTATTGCACACGTTGATAATGATACGTTGATAAAATGCTTCAAGAATCCTTTCTTCATCTCGTACACGAAGGCGCACTTCTGGACCGGTTATCCCGATATTATGCACGACACCCAGTTTCACATAATTATTGCACGACACGTTAAATTGTGCGACCACTTGGTTTTCGTGCACGCCCGGGAAATGAATCCATGAGTGTAAGTGTACGTATGAGTTTGACGCTTGCGCACTATGATTACATGTCCGCTCAGCTGTAATTGCGTGCTGCTGACGTATGCAGTCTGGCAACAGCGTGCGAGAGCTAAGACGTTTTAATAAAAATCTTGTGTCCGCGTAGTAAATTAACAGTGAAAATGAAGTATACTCTGCAGTAATATACGGATATAATTGTGGCATACAGACTAGCGGGAGAAAATACTTATCGTACGGCCGCAATTTACATGGAATCATTTCTCGGGCGTGCACGAAAACTGTACAATTTTACGTGTTGTGCAATAATTATGCGAAGTTGAGTGTCATGCATAATATCGGGATAACCGGTCCAGCAGTGCGCCTTCGTGTACGAGATGAAGAAAGGATTCTTGAAACATTTTATCAACGTATCATTATCAACGTGTGCAATACATTTTATCGAGGGATTTTCAACCACGGATCAATTTTTGTGAAGGTACTGTCGTCATCAATTTTTTACATTTACGATACATTCAGCATATAGTAATGGCATTTTGAATAATTTTCAAATTGAGAGTGGAATAGGCCTATGGGGGAAACCACTATAAAAAAAGCGCACCATGCTATCTACCGCAAGGTGATGTGGAAATGATAGCGCATCATTTTCATGCCACTAAAAGGACGGGTCATTTTTCGGCGTGGTATTGCGATATATCGCAAACCACCATCATGTCTTGGAGAGCGACCAGCACACCGCTTCGCCGCGCTCTTAGTATCAGATTACAGTGGGACGACTCTCGTCGCCGCGGGCTTTTCACGCAGATTGGCCGATCTTCTTTATTTAATTTTTCGTTAATTATTGCGACAATCACAAAATAACAGAGGTACTTCCTTCTTAATTTGAGCCAATCTATCTCCTTATTTCATCAAGGTCGAAAATTCATGGACACTCTCTATACGCGGGTTAGGTTACGTTTTTCTATGCGCTATTATTATTCTGAAGAAGGATTGTTTTGTGTTTCAAACACAAGCTGAACCTTGATTTTTTTTCACGATATCATTTCGAAGAAGTAAAAGAATCGTGGAGTCCACCGGACGTAACACATACTTTATTGCACTTGTTGCTAATTGTATCGATCTCATATCTGTTTTTAAATATTTTTAGTTAGACTTTCTGTTATGTAAAATAAAGATTTTTTATCACATTGTAAGTATACGTGCGCATTTAATTTACGTGTGCTCAATTAGTTCGCATCCGTGCCGTTAGAAGGCTCCGTAGTGGAAAACTTACCCGCACTGAAAAACCACTTTCGAAGTGTATATAAAGCAAGCATGTTTGAAGAATTAGCTAAAGATAGAGAAAGTATGGATATATTGGGGAAACTGTTAAAAAAGATGTTAAGCTTCGATTTTACTTTTAGCGTACGCGACGAAAGTAAAATTGATTTCATATATGCATTGCCACCGGAAATATCAAACATCATAATGGCAATGTTAGACAGTAGATCTCTTCATAACGCTGCGATGGTCAGTCGAAGCTGGAGACGCATATCAAAATACGAAAATCGAAGAAGACTGCGACGGATGAACAAGTCAAGACCAAGAAGGTATGTTGCGGTTAAATCGAGGAAGAGAATGCTTCTCTTTGATTTAATCGGAAAAAATCAAAACAATACGGAGCGAATATATTGCCAAACACCACTGTATGCCATTCCCAACGGAAAATGGAAAAATGCGGAACGAACGCGTAATATAAGAATATAATGGTAAAATGTAATCAAGTATTCGATTAAATCGTTCGTGAGAACAAAAATGCGACAAATATAGTAGATGTAGACCAGTGCTGGGATTTAGTTGCAATTTTCGGCCAGATTTCTTGACTCACGTCTACCGTTCCCCTTTACCGCTCGCACTTTAGCAACCGCGCCAACAAACGTTCGTAACTAAGGATCGCTCAGGAGTGTACGCGTCACAAATGTAAATGTGATATAGGTCATATATTAAAATATGTTGTAAAAATAAATAATATTTATACGTAAATTAATATATTCTTAAGCGTATTAAAAGTTTTGAATAAAACACAAATATCCGACAATATCTAAGGCGCATTTTTCGAACGATTTGTTAGGCGTGTCCGTGATTACTAACGGTACTTTGTTTTTTCTTGATAATTTATTTTTTTGACAAGATTCGCACTTTGCAATATATTGTTCGACATCTTTTGTTAGTCCTCTCCAATTATGTTGTAATCGGATTCTTTTAATCGTTCATTCAATTCCTTGATGCCCTCCTATAGGTGCATCATGATACTCTGATAATATCTGTTTTTTCTCTTCTTCTGTGTATGTTGTTATATTGTCAGCATCTGTTTCTTCTTCTTCCTCTATCTTTAGAATTTTTTCATCCTTTTCTAGCAATGGTCCCGGTATCGCGTTGCGACTTAAGGCGTCAGCATTTGCGTTTGCTCTTCCCGCCTTGTGTATGATTTCGTAATCATATTCTTCGAGTTTTAATCTCCATCGGATTAATCTCGATCCGGGGTCGTTTACATTGAACAACCATATTAAAGGTTTATGGTCCGTGATAATCTTAAATTTTGTTCCATATATGTATGGTCTAAAATGTTTAACAGCCCATACAATTGCCAATAATTCTTTTCCGTAGTGTTATAATTTTGCTCCGCCTTTGTTAATATTCTGCTGGCGTAAGCAATCGGTCGGTCGTTGCCTATCTCTCCTTGTGATAGCACTGTTCCGATCGCATAGTCGGAGACGGTGGTCACAATAAATTCTTCCGTAAAATCAGGATATTTCAGCACTGGTGCAGTCATTAGTTTTTCTTTTAATGCTTCGAATGCTGCTTGCTGTTCCATTGTCCACTCGAATTTCTCTGTCTTTTTTGTTAATTTTGTAAGTGGCTTAGCGATTCGCGAGAAATTTTCAATAAATTTTCTATAATATCCTGCAAGTCCTATGAAAGATTGAATATCCTTGACTTTTTTCGGCGTCGGAAATTCTTTTATTGCTGTTTATTTGGAAGGGTCTGGAGATATTCCATTTTCTATAATAATATGTCCCAAATAATATGTCCCAAATAAATTACTTCTTTGCGAAAAAATTCGCATTTATCTGGCTGCAGCTTCAAGTTAAATTTCCGCAGTCGTTGTAGCACTTCTTTAAGTCGCTTGTTATGATCGTCTAGACTTGATTCGTAGATCACGATGTCATCAAGGTAGACCAGGCATCTAAGTCCTTGTAGTCCCATCAGTACTGAATCATCAGCCTTTGAAAAGTCGCTGGTGCATTCTTTAATCCAAACAGCATTCGATTAAATTCGTAATGTCCGTAGGGAGTTGAGAAAGTGGTTTTACTTTTATCCTTTTCAGCCATTGGGATCTGGTGATATCCTGACGCTAGATTTAATGTACTGAAATATTTTGCATTTCCCAGTTGGTCTAGAATATCAGTAATATTGGGCAACGGAAATGAGTCGCCTATGGTTATTCATTTAATTTTCGGAAGTCTATGACTACGCGGAGTTTCGGTTTTCCTGATGTATCTATGTGTGTGAAGTTAGCCCCGCACTTTTCGAATTTTGAATTTTCTTGATTGTGCTGCATTGTGCTCCGTTTGTGCTGTATTGTGCCGCAAACGGCAACTCTCTAACTCAAAGCATATTCAAGAAAAAAGAAAAAGAAATTTTTTTTGCTAGCCCCGCACTTTTCGAATTTTGAATTTTTCTTGATTGTGCTGGCATTGTGCTCCATTTGTGCTGTATTGTGCCGCAAACGGCAACTCTCTAACTCAAAGCATATTCAAGAAAAAAGAAAAAGAAATTTTTTTTGCTAGCCCCGCACTTTCGAATTTTGTTCTTGATTGTGCTGCATTGTGCTCCGTTTGTGCTGTATTGTGCCCGCAAACGGCAACTCTCTAACTCAAAGCATATTCAAGAAAAAGAAATTTTTTTTTGCTAGCCCCGCACTTTTCGAATTTTGAATTTTTCTTGATGTGTTGCATTGTGCTACGTTTGTGCTGTATTGTGCCGCAAACGCAAGATCGATAACACCAAGAATAAAAAATATAAAACTAAATTATGGTAGCCCTGCACTTTTTTACGATTAAGCTCACGATTTTTTCCTAAATTGGCCCTAACTTGTGTCGCCCATATTATGTCGTTGGAAAAATTTCAATATCTCATTTTATTTCGATAAAGAAAATCACAAAGATAGATTAAAAAAATATTACAAAGATTAAAAGAACATAAATCACACTGCAATGCAAATATAAATTTCTGCAAGTTGTGCTGAGTTGTGCTACTCAAAATCTACAAAACACATGCATAAAAAGCAGGGATTATCTTGAAGGGATGAAAAAATTAATAAAAAAGGAATGAGATAAATTAAAAGACATTTATACATCTAATTTTAATATGTAATAAATATATGTGATAAATATATTTAATATGGAATACTCACATACCAAACACACACCACACCACACACACACACCGCTTTTTGCGTTACCCGGAACCAACGACGTGGACGTAGCGGTATTCTGGTTCCATTTGTTTTTTTTTATTTTGTTTTAATTTTTTTGTATTTTTAATTTTATTAATTTTTTATATATTTTTTTGTGTTTTATATTTTTAATGTTATAGATGTACATATATATTATATTTGAAAATAAAACTAAATAAAATTGTGAATATTGTGAAAATTTTTGTTGTAAATAACGATAACATAAAATTTTTACCATCTTTTTTTAGAAAAGCATATAAGATAAAAAAAAATGCACGAAATCTATTTTATCTTTTCAATGTGTAACATAATTAAAAAGAATTTGCTTCGCATGCAATATAGATTATTAAATGCGGTTTTATTTTATATTCTTTAGTTTTGGTTCTTGTACGTCGCACTAAATTATTGAACTCTATCCATTGAGATCCTTGATAAGAATATCCTACATAATGTTCGTTCTCAATATCACCGTATCGTGCTACAATGCCTGCTAAAAGAAAACGAATTATCGCCAACCTGTATTTTTGGCTAAAATTCTGCAAGAAAATGTTCTTCCTCTATATCATTTTTATTGCGTCGCATTCTATCAATATTTGTTTTTGTATTTTATGTTTCTATTCATAGGTTTTTCACAGCAGATGGATCTATTATTTGGCATACCTTCTAATATAGCCGCGGATAGTTCACAATATCCGTGCTTTATAATAATATCTATATTAATAGGAACCAATACAGATTGACGCATGATAATGCGTGAACATATGACACAATTTTTTATTTCTGTATAACTGGGATTGTCTTTAAAAACATATTGTGCAACATTTCCTATGCTTGAAGACAGTCTATAGTTATATAATTTTTATCGATTTGAGTTTTGAAATTTTGACAGCCATTAATATTTCAGCTCTTAATTTATACGTATTTTGATTGCAACCATTTTTTAAAAGACACTTAATGAATTGCATGATGTTAGTATCATTTGTTTCAATACTATTTTTATAATATTCATGATGCATGCACATGCAATTATAGATGTGCGATACTGTCAAATCCGCACGTGTT